>NC_045989.1:5530270-5804318 GCF_010909765.2 Amblyraja radiata
CAAAACTGTACGCAATACTCCAGGTGTGGTCTCACCAAGGCCCTGTACAACTGCAGAAGAACCTCCCTGCTCCTATACTCAAATCCTTTTGCTATGAATGCTAACATACCATTTGCTTTCTTCACTGCCTGCTGCACCTGCATGCCTACTTTCAATAGGTACACAAAATTGCTGGGGAAACTCAGCGGGTGCAGCAGCATCTATGGAGCGAAGGAAATAGGCGACGTTTCGGGCCGAAACCCTTCTTCAGACTGAAGAAGGGTTTCGGCCCGAAACGTCGCCTATTTCCTTCGCTCCATAGATGCTGCTGCACCCGCTGAGTTTCCCCAGCAATTTTGTGTACCTTCGATATTCCAGCATCTGCAGTTCCCTTTTGAACACTTTGCCTACTTTCAATGACTGGTGTACCATGACACCCAGGTCTCGTTGCATCTCCCCTTTACCTAATCGGCCACCATTCAGATAATTGTCTACTTTCCTGTTCTTGCCACCAAAGTTGATAACCTCACATTTATCCACATTATACTGTATCTACCATGCATTTTCCCACTTACCCGACCTATCCAAGTCACCGTGCAGCCTCCTAGCATCCTCCTCACAGCTAACACTGCCCCCCAGCTTCGTGTCATCCGCAAACTTGGAGATGTTGCATTCAATTCCCTCGTCCAAATCATTAATATGTATTGTAAATAGCTGGGGTCCCAGCACTGAGCCTTGCGGTACCCCACTAGTCACTGCCTGCCATTCTAAAAAGGACCCGTTTACTCCTCCTCTTTGCTTCCTGTCTGCCAGCAGTTCTCTATCCACATCAATACTGAACCCCCAATACCATGTGCTTTAAGTTTGCATACTACTCTTTTATATGGGACCTTGTCGAAAGCCTTCTGAAAGTCCAGATATAACACGTCCACTAGTTCTCCCTTATCCACTCTACTAGCTACATCCTCGAAAAATTCTATAAGATTCGTCAGACAAGATTTACCTTTCATAAATCCATGCTGACTTTGTCCAATGATTTCACCACTTTCCAAATGTGCTGCTATCCCATCTTTAATAACCGACTCTAGCATTTTCCCCACTACCGATGTTAGACTAACTGGTCTGTAATTCCCCGTTTTCTCTCTCCCTCCCTTTTTAAAAAAGTGGGGTTACATTAACTACCCTCCAATCCTCAGGAACTACTCCAGAATCTAAAGAGTTTTGAATCATCTATGGAAATTACTTCCAAATAATTTGTTGGATCTGTTTTTAATTAGATGTTAAGTTCTTCCAGTGGAGATTTCACTTTATTTTAATGAATGGTGATTAGATATTAACTTGTCTGTTTGTGAACAGGAGAACAGAAGGTTTGCTGTCCTATCATCCTGGAACCAATTTCTTGTACTCAGAAATACCTGACCGATTCAATCAACATTATTGTAAAAGGAGTTATGTCGAACTGGGATCCAAAAAGGAGAGACCTATTGCCTACATGTTCTTGGGTCTTGCAGCCAGCTGAACAGAAGGACACGAAAGATAACTGTTTCCTTCCACGACTTTTGCTAGAAATGGCATGCAATGAGTTGCATCTGGTGCGTACTATTAATAAACATTAGTTTGAAGGCTGTTTATAACTTTTTTCCGATCAATAACATAATTCCCATATGCTGAACTGATGTCATGGGAGATAAAATATATTTGCAACTCGTTTGATCTTCAACTCTTTTGGATAACATTAGTTAAATCAAAGATTAATTCTTGGAAAAATTGATTGGAAAAGATATTTAAGAACAAATGATGAGATTGGTTTCTTTTTCAGGTTGCTGATGTAAGGATGAATGATTGCCTGCCTCCATGTACAGGAGTACTGTCTCCCTTGCTTTGTAATACTGCCATGTTCACAGTAATTTGGCAACAAACACAAGAATTTGAGGAGCTTCTCTTTCAGGCAGGGATTGCAGAAAAGATTGAGGGTGTATCCCCTGACGTCTCTGATATTGTGGACAAAGCACTGAGCGTCATCTCCGACATTCCTGAGGAATGTCTAACCTGTTCAGGTAACCAAAATGAGCAGTAATTTTATAAATTTGGTGACCATTAAGATCCCTTTGACAGGTCTGACCATATAATTCCTGAGTTTGAACATTCCTTTTGAATACAGAATAAAGTTTTATTAAATAGCCTGAGTGAAGATAAGGTTTTGATTTTGTGGATGAAAATTTTCTGCAAAGTTGATTTACCTAATGAGACTACTGTTGAAAAAATTACTATAGGGAAAAAACACAACTTTCTTGATGTGGAGAAGTGGGGAGTTCTTGCAATGGATTGCTGAATTACTGTTATCTTGCTATAGAGATCTTGGAATTGAAGAAAATCGATTTTGAACAAATATTTAATTCCCATTTCAGTTGCCTATTTTATTTTGTGAAATCAGCTTTGAAATCAAGAGTTAGTGCCGCATGAATTTTTAATATAAATTTGACTAAAAGCGTAACAATTTGGCATGCCTATATGCTGCTGCGTTTCTCTGGAATGTGCTCCAGTAGAGGTGAAAACTCTCAGTAACCTATTTGAAAATAAAAACTCCAAGAAATGCAGTCATTGAAATAAAAATTTACAAATGAGATTATTAATTCATCAATTGATAAACCAACCAAAAACAGGTTGGTGTACGATGTATTGTGATGTAGATAATTTTTCTCATGTCTCAAATTTTAGCAAATTAAATTTATATAAACTAGGATCAAACATACAAATTGAACACACGATGGCTCTCGAAGCATCTGTGACTAAGCATGATATACTTTAACATTTGAACGTAGGAAAGAATATTATTGCAGTCCATTTAGCTGGTTCCAAAAAAATTACCCAGCTTCTCATTATTTCGGCACTCAATTGAACTTTTCAGCGCCATTTACGTGCTTTCCCACTTGAATAATCCATCATGCATTCACTGCCAACTTGAATCATGTTATTTGGAGTGTGATTTATCTACTGTTTTAATTTTTAAATATTTAAATATTACCATCTCTTCAACAGGGTTTATTTTTCAGCACTCTAGCTTGGTCTTAAAATATAAACCACAAAAATAAAATGTGATTTTCTTTTCGTCTAGAGGATGTTACTGTTCCAGATTGGGTCGACTTGGAGCTGTCCGAAACCTCGCAGCAAAATGTTTCCTTTATTGAAGGGTGGTTTCCATTGTCTGAATTATCAGGAGCAAGCTCCACTCTGATGGAATCGTTCAGGTATATTATTAAAATTACTTCAATTTTATGAAATGAGAAAGTAGCAGGATCATTAAAAACCTCAGAACTGTTATTTTTGCATTAGATCAATTCATGCAGTGGATGACAAAGAGAATATAGACTCTGAACTTGCTCTGACTGGTCATTTGGCTGAGTTTTACCAGAGGAAATCTGCAAGTGAAGCTGGAGCAACTGGAGAACATGCAAATAAAAGAAAACGATGTAAGCCTATTTTTTTTTCTGGAACGTAAACTGTGGTAATGTTACATTTACTTGCTATACATATTTTCCCAACTCTGACCTCTCAGTACAGTCTCCTTCTGAATGAGCTATTTCTTCATTGAATCGCCATTCCATGAGTGTGACTACGGTAGTTGAATAATCCTTGGAATCTTAATGTCAGCAAATTATTCACCCCAGCAGATCAATGTTCTGGCCTGAAATAAATTGATTAGTAAATAAAAACAGTAATGCTGGAAGTACTTGGCAGAGCAGGAGCACCTGTGGAGAGAGAGAGAAACAAAATTAACATTTCAGTCGCTGACATTTTATTTGACCACCTAAAATATCACCTATGGTTTCCCCTTCCATTTTCCCCTCCATAGATGTTTCCTAGCCTACTGTAGACCTAATTCCAATATTTTGTGCTTATATTTTACATTTTCTGCAAATGCTTTTCTTGTTTTGAATAAACTTTACAGCCCTGAAACCTAATGACAAAGTCTGAACCTCATGGCTGGATATTATTTTGCTCTAAACTCTGATTGAAGACAGTTTTAATAAATTACAGCTGGCCCACGAACTCCCATCCGGCAGAAGATGAAATCCATGAGTCGCTCTCTGCAGATGCTGAATGTTGCTAGGCTAAACGTGAAAGCTCAGAAGAGTTTGACAGATGGGGTGCAACCGCTGACTGGAGAGAAAGCCACCAATCCATCTAAGAAACGTTCGGGGGACAGGCGGAAAAATAAGAGAGCAAGAAAGGTTTTGGCTGGTAGGTCATGGTGACTGCTTTTCATTCAATTTTTGGGGGCTGTTTTCAAGACCAGCTTTTTTTCAGAGATGCTGCCTGACCTGATGGGTTACTCCGGCACTTTGCGGCTATCTTTGGTATAAACCAGTAACCAGCGTGGATAGGGGAGAACCAGTGGATGTGGTGTATCTGGACTTCCAGAAGGCTTTCGACAAGGTCCCACATAAGAGATTAGTATACAAACTTAAAGCACACGGCATTGGGGGTTCAGTATTGATGTGGATAGAGAACTGGCTGGCAAACAGGAAGCCAAGAGTAGGAGTAAACGGGTCCTTTTCACAATGGCAGGCAGTGACTAGTGGGGTACCGCAAGGCTCAGTGCTGGGACCCCAGCTATTTACAATATATATTAATGATCTGGATGAGGGAATTGAAGGCAATATCTCCAAGTTTGCGGATGACACTAAGCTGGGGGGCAGTGTTAGCTGTGAGGAGGATGCTAGGAGACTACAAGGTGACTTGGATAGGCTGGGTGAGTGGGCAAATGTTTGGCAGATGCAGTATAATGTGGATAAATGTGAGGTTATCCATTTTGGTGGCATAAAAACAGGAAAGCAGAATATTATCTAAATGGTGGCCGACTAGGAAAAGGGGAGATGCAGCGAGACCTGGGTGTCATGGTACACCAGTCATTGAAAGTAGGCATGCAGGTGCAGCAGGCAGTGAAGAAAGCGAATGGTATGTTAGCTTTCATAGCAAAAGGATTTGAGTATAGGAGCAGGGAGGTCCTACTGCAGTTGTACAGGGTCTTGGTGAGACCACACCTGGAGTATTGCGTACAGTTTTGGTCTCCAAATCTGAGGAAGGACATTATTGCCCTAGAGGGAGTGCAGAGAAGGTTCACCAGACTGATTCCTGGGATGTCAGGACTGTCTTATGAAGAAAGACTGGATAGACTTGGTTTATACTCTCTAGAATTTAGGAGATTGAGAGGGGATCTTATAGAAACTTATAAAATTCTTAAGGGGTTGGACAGGCTAGATGCAGGAAGATTGCTCCCGATGTTGGGGAAGTCCAGGACAAGGGGTCACAGCTTAAGGATAAGGGGGAAATCCTTTCGGACCGAGATGAGAAAACATTTTTCACACAGAGAGTGGTGAATCTCTGGAACTCTCTGCCACAGAGGGTAGTCGAGGCCAGTTCATTGGCTATATTTAAGAGGGAGTTAGATGTGGCCCTTGTGGCTAAAGGGATCAGAGGGTATGGAGAGAAGGCAGGTACGGGATACTGAGTTGGATGATCAGCCATGATCATATTGAATGGCGGTGCAGGCTCGAAGGGCCGAATGGCCTACTCCTGCACCTAATTTCTATGTTTCTATCTGCAGTTCCTTCCTATCATGTGAAGGTGGGACTGCTTGTTTCCTGCCAGACTTCATTTAGTGGTTAGAAAGCAAAACTGCTCATTATTCCTGCGCTAGTTTGAAATCTGTATCAATACGATACAGCTATAGTTTAGCAATGTCAAATTAAATGGATGTGGGACTATTTTGTTCAATTTACTCATTTGGAACTGGGGTGAGATAACATTTGAGAAATAATGATCAGTTACGTGTCGCTCAGCAAGGCGTTGAGAGCCTAATCCGTGCCTAGCCAGCTGCTGATGTCGTGGAAGTTAAATTTGCAAATTAAAAGGACAGGCAGTATGGTAATTAAAACATGGAGGTGATATGAAGTGTATTAAATGTTAATACCTTTTTTGGGGAGTGTATTAATGGACTGAATGTCATAATGCTTGTACCTTGCACCTTGATTTACAAATTGCCCATTTGCAAATTTAAATCGGCTGCTAATTCTGCTTCTTACAGATTTTAAAAGTAGTGAGGAGATGGTGTCCAGTCTGAAAGAGACCTACCAGAAATATATTGTGGAGGAAGAATTGTCCCAGTTCAATTTTACAAAAAATGCAATCACTGTTATGAAAATGTACCTAGAATCTACTAACACTGAAGATCTTGAGGTATTCCATCTTTAATTTTGTGATCTGATACCTGCAGTAAATGTATGATTGACGCCATTAGGGCATTTTGTGATCTTTCACAAGTTCCTACTTGGAAAATAATTATACTTGCAAACATTTGTTGTCTTTTTGGTGTAGTACAATATTGTTTATTCTATTGCTAGGATATAGGAATTGACGCTATTTAGTTCTCTTGTTGGTAAAGGAAAGGAAGTGATGTTCCATGAGAACTTGTGCTGACCATTGTTGACATTGTAACTTTGTATAAACTTTCGGGATGATTTGTAAGCACATTGTCAAAAACTTGACAACACCAAATGGGAACTATAGTTAAAACAAGGTAGTTGCAACAAAGTATGGGAAGACTTATGGAATGGGCATTTTACGCAATACTGCTTTAAAAAAAATTAAAGCACTTGGGGTTCCCTTCTAGATGGATAGAAATGAATTGTGTGAGTTTAATTGTAAACTTAACAGCCATTTGGTTTGTCCCATTTAAGTTATAGAATATAATAATAATAAAGAAATGGAAAATGTCTCATGACATCTGAATTGAGAGATTACATTTATCAAAGTTGAATCATGGGGCACGTAAAAGAAAAGACACAAGATCCTTTGGTAGACAATTTTAAAGCTTTGAAAAAAGATGTTTAGAGACATGAACAAGAATTTTCTGCTTATCCAGCACACTATCATAGTATATTATATTGATATATTTTTTTAAATCACCTGAAAGATTTTTGATACCCGGGTAGTTAGAATGTGAAACTGGCTAATGTATGTAGTTGAAGCAGTGAGGAGAGATATGCATAATGCATAATGTTTGGGACAAAGACCCATAATTTATTTATTTGCCTCTGTACTTCACAATTTATACATTTTATTTTCACCATGTAGAAATTGCAGCTGTGTTTATACATAGTCCCCTCATATCAGGGCACCATAATGTTTGGGACACATGGCTTCTCAGGTGTTTGTAATTGCTCAGGCGTATTCAAATGCCTCCTTAATGCAGGTATAAGAGAGCTCTCAGCACCTAGTCTTTCCTCTAGTCTTTCCATCACCTTTGGAAACTTTTATTGTTGTTTATCAAGTCAAATAAGCCATTATGTAACTGAGAAACAAGTGTAAAATTGTTAGAGACATCAGCCAAATCTTAGGCTTACCAAAATCAACTGTTTGGAACATAATTGAGAAGAAAGAATACTGGTGAGCTTACTCATCACAAAGGAACTGGCAGGCCAAGGAAGACCTCCACAGCTGATGACAGAAGAATTCTCTCTATAATAAAGAAAAAAATCCAAACACCTGTCCCAACAGATCAGAAACAGTCTTCAGGATTCAGGTGTTGATTTGTCAATGACCACTGTCGGCAGAAGACTTCACGAACAGAAATACAGAGGCTACACTGCTAGATGCAAACCACTGGTTAGCTGCAAAAATAGGATGGCCAGGTTACAGTTTGCCAAGAAGTACTTGAAAGAGCAACCAGAGTTCTGGAAAAAGATCTTGTGGACAGATGAGATGAAGATTAACTTGTATCAAAGTGATGGCAAGAGCAAAGTATGGAGGAGAGAAGGAACTGCCCAAGATCCAAAGCATACCACCTCATCTGTGAAACATGGTGGTGGGGGTGTTATGGCCTGGGCATGTATGGCTGCTGAAGGTACTGGCTCACTTATCTTCATTGATGATACAACTGCTGATGGTAGTAGCATAATTAATTCTGACGTGTATAGACACATCCTATCTGCTCAAGTTCAAACAAATGCCTCAAAACTCATTGGCCAGCAGTTCATTCTACAGCAAGACAATGATCCCAAACATACTGCTAAAGCAACAAAGGAGTTTT
The DNA here is from genome assembly GCF_010909765.2 of Amblyraja radiata. Taxonomy (NCBI): domain Eukaryota; kingdom Metazoa; phylum Chordata; class Chondrichthyes; order Rajiformes; family Rajidae; genus Amblyraja; species Amblyraja radiata. Next base: position 5,538,342 of record NC_045989.1, read on the forward strand.
TCAAAGCTAAAAAATGGTCAATTCTAGAATGGCCGTCAATCACCCGATCTGAACCCAATTGAACATGCCTTTTATATGCTCAAGAGAAAACTGAAGGGGACTAGCCCCCAAAACAAGCATAAGCTAAAGATGGCTGCAATACAGGCCTGGCATTGCATCACCAGAGAAGATACCCAGCAACTAGTGAGGGTAGCAAACGTAACCCCACTTTTTAAAAAGGGAGGGAGAGAGAAAACGGGGAATTACAGACCAGTTAGTCTAACATCGGTAGTGGGGAAACTGCTAGAGTCAGTTATTAAAGATGGGATAGCAGCACATTTGGAAAGTGGTGAAATAATTGGACAAAGTCAGCATGGATTTACGAAAGGTAAATCATGTCTGACGAATCTTATAGAATTTTTCGAGGATGTAACTAGTATAGTGGATAGGGGAGAACCAGTGGATGTGTTATATCTGGACTTTCAGAAGGCTTTCGACAAGGTCCCACATAAGAGATTAGTATACAAACTTAAAGCGCACTGGTGGAGGTTCAGTATTGATGTGGATAGAGAACTGGCTGGCAAAGAGGAAGCAAAGAGTAGGGGTAAACGGGTTATTTTCAGAATGGCAGGCAGTCACTAGTGGGACACCGCAAGGCTCAGTGCTGGGACCCCAGCTATTTACAATATATATTAATGATTTGGACGAGGGAATTGAATGCAACATCTCCAAGTTTGCGGATGACACTAAGCTGGGGGGCAGTGTTAGCTGTGAGGAGGATGCTAGGAGGCTGCAAGGTGACTTGGATAGGCTGGTTGAGTGGGCAAATGCATGGCAGATGCAGTATAATGTGGATAAATGTGAGGTTATCCACTTTGGTGGTAAAAACAGGAAAGCAGACTATTATCTAAATGGTGACCGATTAGGAAAAGAGGAGATGCAACGAGACCTGGGTGTCATGGTACACCAGTCATTGAAAGTAGGAATGCAGGTGCAGCAGGCAGTGAAGAAAGCGAATGGTATGTTAGCATTCATAGCAAAAGGATTTGAGTATAGGAGCAGGGAGGTTCTACTGCAGTTGTACAGGGTCTTGGTGAGACCATACCTGGAGTATTGCGTCCAGTTTTGGTCTCCAAATCTGAGGAAGGACATTATTGCCAGAGAGTGAGTGTAGAGAAGGTTTACCAGACTGATTCCTGGGATGTCAGGACTTTCATATGAAGAAAGACTGGATAGACTCGGCTTGTACTCGCTAGAATTTAGGAGATTGAGGGGGGATCTTATAGAAACCTACAAAATTCTTAAGGGGTTGGACAGGCTAGATGCAGGGAGATTGTTCCCGATGTTGGGGAAGTCCAGGACAAGGGGTCACAGCTTAAGGATAGAGGGGAAATCCTTTCGGACCGAGATGAGAAAACATTTTTCACACAGAGAGTGGTGAATCTCTGGAACTGCCACAGAAGGTAGTTGAGGCAAGTTCATTGGTTATATTTAAGAGGGAATTAGATGTGGCCCTTGTGGCTAAAGGGATCAGGGGGTATGGAGAGAAGGCAGGTACGGGATACTGAGTTGGATGATCAGCCATGATCATATTGAATGGCGGTGCAGGCTCGAAGGGCCGAATGGCCTACTCCTTCACTTATTTTCTATGTCCATGAATCGCAGACTTTAATCAGTCATTGCATTCAAAGGATATGCAACAAAATACTAAACATGACTACTTTCATTTATATGACATTGCTGTGTCCCAAACATTATGGTGCCGTGAAATGGAGGGGACTATGTATAAATACAGATGTAATTTCTAAATGCTGAAACCAAAAAGTGGCCTTTATTAAAATCTGACAATGTGCACTTTAACCACATGTGATTTTTTTTCTATTATAAATCTCATTGTGGAGTACAGGGGCAAATAAATAAATGACGGGTCGTTGTCCCAAACATTATGGAGGGCACTGTATTTAAGGAGAAGCTGGGTAATTGCCTGAAGGAAATGAATAGTGATAATGTATGTAGATGTGATTAGATGAAAGATGGTAGAAATCTTGGATGAAACATTAAAATTGGAATGCCCTGATGGCCAAATCAAATATTTAGTTTGTCTCCAGGAATTACCATATAACACTGGATGTAGTGAATTCTCACTTCAAAATATTTCACTACTAACTCCAATCAGAGTTTCCACCGAACACTGGACATTGCTTCATCTTGCGTTGGAAAACTCAAACATCTTAATGCCTTTTTATGTTGTAAATGTACTATAGTTTCAACACTGATTCTTCTGCAACTGCTTTGAAAATAACAATATTACTACTTTTATTCAAAGGCCACATGCATAAATCTAATCCGGATGCAGCTACTAAAGAGCAGTAAATCTATTCGACAGCTGTATGGAAACCAGGAAGATAAAGAACGTAAAGTCCGAGAGTGAGTGGGCTCTTTAGATAATTTCTGGCTGTACTTGCCATTCATAATTGTTTAAAGTAAGAAAATGTTTTATTTAGATTCAATGCTTCTAGTGAAATTGTATGCAGTTGTTTACAATGCAAAACTGCACTTGTTCAGTATATTGATAATCTCTTCACATCATTCCTGTTGCATTCTTGTTTCATTCAGCGATAAGGCATGGAAACGGGTTATTTGGTCCATTGAGTCCATGCTGACCTGTTCACAATATTTTTGTTATCCCCTTTTGTACCCACTTCCTGCACACTAGGAGCAATATACAGAGGCCAATTAATTTACAAACCCGCACGTCTTTGAGGTGGGAAGAAACCAGGGCACACAGATGAAACCCACGCTGTTGCAGGGAAAACATGCAAACTCCACACAGACAGCATCAGAGGTCATAATTGAACCCGGGTCTCTGGTGCTGTGAGACATTGGCTCTTCCAGCTGTGTTAATGTTGTTTTAAATAGATATTTCTAACTGGTTTAATACAAGCCGTTTGGGAAGAGTTGGGGAAATTGTAACCTATGTTTGTCTTGCCTTTGAATCTGATTATCATAACTAGATAATCAATTGGCAAATATTTTCTTCCAACGTTTCAAATTTTGTTCGTTGACGATCATAAGAAAGGAAAGATCACTAAGTTGTATAAATTTTGTTTTCAAAAACGGTCCTTTTATAACTGATTTTATTGGTTCCATTTGCAGCTGCCAACTGCAGGTTTTGTTGCGTTTGGAGGTGTGCGAACAGTTTCCATCACTGCAAAGTGATACTGAACAGTTGGAACATTTTGTGGAAGAAGTAAGTACGGAGTTAGACCTAGTCTAAGTTTGTATCTGGCACAAAGGACAGGATAAATGTCACGAGTTTAGTATTTTTAATGCAATTTCATTGTTGATGCAGCTGTTTATTGAAACCAAATGAACATTTCTGTTTAAAGGCTTTCTGTAGTCATGACTGAAAAATCTTCTTTTGTCATGAAAAGTATTGGAAAATGTAGAACCTTCATCAACAAACCATTCATATTCAGTGCAAATTTTACAAACCTGCACATTCATATTCAGTGCAAGTTTAAAATCATCAGAATATTGAAGCTTCTACATGATGGCATGTCGGTCACAGTGCTCAGCAACTGGGGCTCTAAATCCAAGCCCTTCACTGTGGAAACGAGGGTCAAACAGGGATGCATCATCACGCCCTGTTTATTGCTGCCATACTTCACCTCATTGGTGAAGAGCTGCCACAGGGGATCCCAATCCTCTACAGAACTGACGGTGGGCTCTTCAACCTTAGTAGGTTGAAGGCCAAGAGGAAGGTCAGTAACACCGCCATCATGGAACTTCAGTACGCGGATGACTGCGCCTTTGCAGCACACTCTGCAGAAGACCTCCAGGGCATCCTGAATGGCACACAAAGCCATGGGCCTAGCCTTAAATATCAAGAAGACACAAGTCCTACATCAACCTCCACCCAACCAGCGGTCTACCCAGCCCACTATAAAAGTAGACGACACCACACTTGAAAACGTTGACCACTTCCCCTACCTTGGCAGCATTCTTTCTTCAAAAGCTGACATCGACTCTGAGGTCAACCATTGCCTGAGTTGTGCCTACGCCAGACTCAGGAATAGAGTCTTTGAAGACCGAAACCTAAAGGCTCAAACAAAACTGCTGGTCTACAGAGCCGTTGTCCTCCCCACCCTGTTGTATGGAGCCGAGTCATGCACCTACAGCAGGCACCTGAGAGCCCTGGAACAATACCATCAAAGATCCAATCGAAAGATTCTGAGGATGAGCTGGGAGGACAAACGCACCAACATCAGCGTTTTCGAGGAAGCCAACATGACCAGCATCACCACCACAATAATGCAGCACCAACTTCGATGGACTGGCCATATCATTTGCATGTCCAACACGCGTTTCCCTAAACACATCCTGTACTCTCAATTGAAGGAAGGTCGGCGGGCCAAAGAAACGCTTTCAAGGACTACAGTCTGAAGAAATTCCACATCACATCGAGCAACTGGGAGGAAATCCGTGCAAGAAGGAGCTGCAGGTCACGAAATGGAACTACGCCGTGTCGCAGATACAAAGCGACAGCACCGTAAGGAGAGAGAGAAGGGGGCTCGACAACTACCAACCACCGCCAGTCTCCACTGCCCACATTGCACCAAGGTGTGTGGATCGCGGATCAGCCTCTACAGACATCTGCAGAACCACAAGTAGAGGAGAGGATAGTCATACTTGTTTCGACTGACCGTCGATGATGATGATCAAATAATACATATCACTTAAAAGAACAGCAAAATACTTCAATTAGAGAAAATGTCATTTAAAGCACAGAATATCTGGAATATTTATTTATGATAAACTGGTACCTGCAAGGAAATTGCTGCCTTTCAAATATGTAGAGCACAATCCCGTGATTCACATGAAGATTTAAATGCATTGCACTATGACAATATGGCACGATTGGCCATTGTAGTCATGTCCGATGCATGACTGTATACAGTCAGTAAATCCTTGGCATCCAATATTTCAATAGTTGTTATAATCAATAGGAATTAATAAGTTCACATCAAAGCAGTTGCATACGTCATGTTGTGGAGTGGGTTCCTACATCACTCACAGGAGTAGTGAGCAACCCTTGGAGAAAGTAGTCGCACTGAAGATGGACATAAAATGCTGGAGTAACTCAGATGGACAGGCAGCATCTCTGGAGAGAAGGAATGGATGATGTTTCGGGTCGAGACCCTTCTTCAGAACTGCAGATGCTGATACCTTGAGATTTGCACTGTTTGAGTTTGATGCCATGTGAACTAGTTAACTGCAGAATCCAGGACAGTTTGCAGACAGCTAATTGGGGTTATGAGACAACTTGAGTCTTTACTTATTTACCTCTGTTGTTTTAACTATTCAATAGAGGTTCTTTGGTATTAATGGTATATATTTTCCACATTGTTAATGCTACAGCATGGAATAAACTGCACTGAGGAATTATATCAAATTTAGAAACTGGTGTGTCAGTGGTGATGAAAAGGCTTTAAATGTCTTTCCTAATACAATCATCTAAATACTTTTTAAAAACTAAACTTGTTTATGATTGCAGATGACAAATCTCCTACGCATCATATCTTTGACAAAAGACACCACATTTCTCGCAAAGTTTCTGGAGGAAGAGATTTTAAAAACGTAAGCTCAAAGCATTCATAGAGTACGTGTTTTTATCTGGTTTCAGTTTTCTCCTTTTCATTCTCACCTTTACAGTTTGGGATCAAAGAATAATACGCACTGTACAGAGTTTATACATTCTCCTTCATGCACTCAGGTCTCCTCCCACAGTCAGGTTTGTAGGTTAATTGGCTTCTGTAAATTGGAAATTGTCCCCAGTATAAAGGAAAGTGATGGTGTACGGGGTGATCACTGGCCGGTGCAGACTCGGTGGGCTATCTCTAAAGTCTAAATCATGACCAGCAATTACTCCTCATTCCTGGCATTGATATTTTATGGCCCTCCCACTCCAAATTAAATCAACCGGTGAGTAAAACTTTTTTGAAATTTAGGCTCTGAACTTTACTATTTGGTCTTTTACTAAGTGGGTTGGTAGAAATAATGAAGTTGCCTTCATTCAAAATTTAGCTTTGCATTTAACAATATATTGTTGGTTTGGCCAAGATTGTAAATTAGTAAATTTTACTGATACATGAATTAAATACTTTTTCCCCATCTTGCGACATATTGTGATGTGAAAAATTAAATGTTAGTAATGCAACGTGTAAACGGGTGCTTGATGGTGGACAGTGGGCTTTCTATACTGTATGACTCGAACATGACCTGTGAGAAGTTCCCCAACTTTAACTTTTTTTTTTTTTACCCGATATAATTTCCAAATTTGCTAATTTAAAGTAACATTTATGGGCCTGCCACTTAGGCGACTGCCAGGGACTAATTTTAATGATATTCACCTACGATACCTGTCGACAACCTACGACAGCAAAAATTGTCGCCACTGTCGCCGAAAATATTTCAACATGTTGAAAATTTTGTGGTGGTCGCCTGTTGTTGCCTAAAAAAATCGCCTTTGTGGGACAGGCCCATTAGTTTATTTGTAATTTTCTCTATACCGGGTCAAGAGTAAGCAAAGGCAGATTGTCTGTGCTTACACTCTCTACCTGTTGTTGCTTGTATACTGTGACTGCAATATTTAATGTGAAATGTTAACAGTTTAATATATGGGCATAATTTTCTTGTCCTAAAGTTCTTGCTGGGTTTCAAACTCAAGTGTTTATAAAAAACAGTGAAGGCAGACAAAAGACTGAAGAAGGGTTTCGGCCCGAAATGTTGCCTATTTCCTTCGCTCCATAGATGCTGCCTCACCCGCTGAGTTTCTCCAGCACTTTTGTCTACCTTTGATTTTCCAGCATCTGCAGTTCCTTCTTGAACATTTTATAAAAGCATTAATCCACTCTGCCAAATTTCAAACGCCATCCAAGAAATATTAGATGTAGTGCAGAGCAGACATTCAAGCACATTTTGATTTTTGTGTGTGTGTATATAGTTTTACTATTGTGTATCTATTGTTCAATTTACTCATGATTAGAAATATTTAAGATTTATTTGAATTGTGTGGATTTAACTATATCAGCTCTTTCCTGTTCCTTTGCCCCTCTGCTGATTGTTCTATGTGATCCATTGTACAGTTTGGCTTTGACTTTCATAGAAACATAGAAAATAGGTGCAGGAGTAGGTCATTCGGCCCTTCGAGTCTGCACCGCCATTCAATATGATCATGGCTGATCATCCAACTCAGTATCCCATCCCTGCCTTCTCTCCATACCCCCTGATCCCTTTAGCCACAAGGGCCACATCTAACTCCCTCTTAAATATAGCCAATGAACTGGCCTCATTTCCCATCTGATTTTGACATTTGAGTACAGAATATTTGCGACTGCAGTACTGTGCAAAGAGAGTGATCTATTCTTGGAGAGCCATCTTTCTAAGGATGCATTACCAAAGGTATCAACTAGTATAGAAAGGCACTAATTCAGAGCAATATTATCCTCTGTGCCAGGATTAATATTCAACTCCCAACCAAATATCACCAATATTGGCTATTGAAATAGCTGTTTCTGTTTGCAAATGTACCCTCTGGTTCCTTGCAAGAATAACCAAACTTCAAAAGATCATTTGCTGTGAGGTTATTTTGCATGTCCATGTGTTGTCAAAAGTATACTGTAGATGTAAGCTGTTTTTAAAAATAAATTTGATTCAACCATATTGCATTTCAGATATTTGCTCACTGTGCCAAAAATATTAGGCGAGTTGTACTTTGGATTGGGGCAAAATGTTCCAGAACGTCTCTCCGCAGTGCTTCCTGCTGATTTCTTCAGTGATGAATCAATGAGTCAAGAGCCCGAGTCACCTGGTGAATCCCAGCCACCCTCCCTCGCTCCAAATAGCAGCTGTGCAGAATTTGAAGAGCAGCTGGAAAAACTACTTACCAGGTCTTCTAGGAAAAGAAGGTATTAAGGCCCTAAATGCTTCCAGTGTTTTTGTTACCTCCCTGCACCTCTGATTCGACTTACTAATAGTTGTGGAAGTGAATGAAGAGATCATTCAACCAATGCTTTATTGTTATTTTCTGTTGCAATTTGTCATTTAAACATTTCATAAGGTGTGACGACCACTAATTATTGACGTGTAATAATAGGGACTTAGCTATAATGTGCAGCAATCCTTTAAGGTGCTCCATCACCTTTCCTTGTCTCTCTGAAACCCAGATCATTGTCTTTATTGGCACTAAACTTGGTTTTTCAGTATATTCTTGCTCAACCTCCCTTGTATAACTGTCTCAAAATGGTGTTGCCTGTATTTTACCGTGCACCAAAAAAAATTTCAGGCACAATTTGACTGGACATAATTTGTTTTAATCTCTATATGGAATCATGAACCATTTCCAATATTACAAAGCTCTTGAGATCTGTCCACTCCTCAAACTCTGGCTTCCTGTGCATCGCTGACTTTAATTCCTGTCTCCCCAGCCATGGCTTCCATGAGTCCCTCTGCACTGTGCCGCTAACCTCATCTGTGCCCCTACTTTCCTCCTTGGTGTTCCATAAAACTTGGATCTTCAAATTTATGATATCTGTTATGACATTACCCGTGAGATTACAGATCAAACGTTCGTGCAATAATGCTTATCTGAAGCATGTTGGGAGCTTTTACTATGATGCACAAATAAAAATCATTTGTAACCTGCATGAAAGCCATAGGTTTATGGTATGAATGGTGGGCAAGCACAGTAGTTATAAACACGTGGAACAGGTTGTCTCTTCAATGCAGTATTTGAAAGTGAAGCAGTTTTTGGATATCCTGTCAAAATGACAAACTTTAAATTCCCATTTTCAACAAAAAGTCATTTTGATTATTTAAATTCCAACTGTTTTGTTTAATAAAGAATTTAGGTCCCTGACTTTCCTACATCAATGAAAAGATAGCACTTTGTTTGGTACTGTAAACAGGAGTTGTTGCTTCCTCAACAGATGCTAAATCAGTAGATTTGTTCAGTGTGCAAATTCTGCATACATGTTTCCTATTCCCAAAATGGCTTCTCTTAATTGGCCTGAGTAGATTATGAAAGCTTGCTAGTTAACCATACTGAACATGATCTTCTGCTTACAAATGTAAATCGTCAACTTTGACTACAGGTATAAAATTAGCATTCAATGCAGTTAATATTAGCATTCTAAATAAACATTATAAAATAAAGCACTGTTCAATGCTTTATCGTCTAGGAACCTTCCACTGACCAGACATCGGAGCATGTCTGAGCTGTCCCATAATTTGCGGCAAATTCAAATGCCTAAGAAGTCTGTAAAACCGGTAAGTTGTTAAATCTACAAAATTGTTTGTAAATCTACAGCTGTTTTCTACAATTTGTAAATCTACAATTTTTAAAACCTGTTGAAATTTCTGTTTGGCATTACGGGAGTTCAAGAATGAATGGGTTAAAGGGAAAATTCACAGAATGGTTACAAAACAGAAGAATGGCCTGAAGTGTCTGGTTTCTGTATGTTGAAGCAAATCTGCCAGTCCCTTTCTCCACCCTCTTACCCAAGGCTCTACAAATTCTTCTCTTTGAAAACTACAACTGAATTCTCTCTGCTTCCACCCGTTTCAAACAAAAACCCCTCTCGTGGATTTTTTTTTTTCTTCAAGTTTCTTTCAATGTTCTTTTGCCATTCACTTTCATTCAATGTTCCACAGTTCATGATTGTTTATGAAAGATGAAAGTTTATATTCACTGTCATGCTGCATGGTTTTAAAACGCCTCTGTGATTCTTTCACAATCTCTTCTTTTTCATGCATAAATTGTATACTTTTACACAAGCTATAGGATATATTCTTTGTTTATAAGAAATAGAAGCAGGAATAGGCATTGCCCCCCCCCCTCCGCCTGCTCTATCATTCAGTAAAATCTTGTATTTTTAGGCCATTTTTCCTGCTCTAACCCTTCCTTTAATATGTAAACTATCTGCCAGTCTATACCTTAAATCAGGGGTCTCCAAACTATGGCCCGCGGGCTACATCCGGCCCACCACGAGATTTTATCGGGCGCGCAGCAAGCTCTTAACACGTTCCGTGCGGCGGGCTATTTTGTGGGTTCTGTGGTAGCGCAGCTTTAGAGATACAGCGCGGAAACAGGTCCTTCGGCCCATCAAAGCGATGCCCGTACCCACTAGCACTATCTTACACACACTCGGGACAAATTAAATTAACCTGCAAACGTGGAGTGTGGGAGAAAAGCAGAGCACCCAGAGAGAACCCACGCAGGTACAAACTCCATACAGACAGCACCCGTAGCCAGGATGGAACCCGGGTCTCTGGTGCTGTAAGGCGGTGACTACCGCTGCCCACCCTGCCACTGCTCTTGTGTTGCAAAGGCAAGTTGTGCAGGGTGGTAGCGTGGGGTGGGGAGTGGCGCGAGGGATGGGGGGGGGAGCTAGTTGGCGGCAGGGTCGGTGTGTAGCGGTCTCCTCCCATCCCCCCGGGACGGTGGCCCGTGAACAGCTTCCGCTCTGGGGTGCCACACTGACCTGGACCCTTTGACCGGACACTCTCCCTCTCCTACTAAAGCCTCTATTTGAAATAGACATGGATCCTGCACCATATCAATCTCGGGGAAATATTGTACATGGCCCTTTCCTCAAATGTGTAAGATTATTTTGTTAATACTGTTTTGATGATACAACGTTACATCTATCCATGATAACCCTCAAGAGGAATATATTACAAACTGTACAATGATCACAATTTAATAAAATTAATAAAAACATTTGGACAGGTATATGGACAGGAAATATTTAGAGGGATAAGGCCAACGGCGGGACAAGTGTAGATGGGGCAAGTTGGTGGGAAGGGCCTGTTTCAGTGCTGACTCTATCTATGACTCTCTAACAGGAGAAGGTGCAATCTCGTTTGTCCTTGGGTATTGAGCAACCTGTGCTACTAGAGTCTTCATCACCAATAGAAGTGCAAGGTACAGTTTGGCTATACTTAGATTTACAGTCACATTTATGACTAATACATATCCAATTTGTATTATTGCAATGCCTAATATACCATAACTGTCTGTACTTCAATTATCATTGTCTATTATCATCAACAAGAACTTGTGACCATTGCTGACATTTCACTGGAGGATGCCAATAGTTCCCCGCAACAATGATATTTGATTCAATGCTGCTCCTTTGAAATCATTCATGGAAAAATGATTTAGACTTTGATATTTCTTGTTGTAATTCAGCTAGACTACTTCAGTAGTCTCGGGTTCGGTCTCTGTCCAAACCTTTTGGGTTTGAATCGAATGTTAATTGAAACATCCTGCAAAGCATATCTCCCCAGTACAATAGCAGTTACGATCAAATGCTTTAAGACTTGCAAAGTGCCATTTAATAGCATTGGTTTTATGTTGTGAGCTTTCCCGTCATTATGATTTGATATTGTACTTTATTAGCATGTTTAGTCAGGAAAACAGTATTGAAGAATACAGAAATGGTATAGCCTATTGATTTACTGACATTTTTATAAATTTAATTGCATGAATTTTACTGCTACAGTTTCATATTTCCTTTCCTGGTCGCCCACCATTCATTTGATCTTTTCCATCTGTTTTTTAATCCTCAGAGGTCACAAAAGTGAGAAGAAACCTGTTTAATCGTGAAATGTTGTCTCCAAGGAAAAAATCGAAGATGCCCAGAAGCCGGTCTGTGTCTGTTGATAAGGGAGAGAGACAACAATGCAGTGAAGAAAATAAAGGTGAAGACCTACTAACTTTCAGTGTGATTTTTAAATATTTTCAGTCCTTTATTGCATTTTGGGTATGAATCTGTTATGTTTGCTTAGGACTCCTCTGGCTAGTAATGTTTTACTAAACATTCCCTCTTCACTTTTCAAAAGACATTTATGCAAAGTAACACTTCAACATCCAGCTGTTAGATTGCAGCACTCGAATCTTACATGTTTTAAGGTCTAATAAAAAGTCATTGGACTGGAGGTTTGCAATTGAAAACTTTGACAAGGTGCTGAGACTTTATAGGAGGTTTGATGTTCAAAGAGCCTCTGGCTGGACGGATCACTATAATAGCATAGATACTCAGCTACATGCTGATTTTTATTTTTCCATGTTTTCCCCATGTCTCATGGTGCTGATTCGTATTTGCACATTTTGGTTCTTGCGATCCCATGTGTACAGCTTGCGTGCTTCATTAAATGGCAGGCTACTTGCCATTGAATTTCTTGCCACTAGTTTTGTTTAATATTTGCTTAATTTTCTATTGGAGTACAGTATCTTGTGGAAGTCCAAACCACTTTTGTTTCCCTGTCTCAAGCCTAAGAGTGGCCCTGGTAAGATTAGTTAGCTTAATACACTAGGTCAGTTTAATTTAGTAAATATGCAGATTGTTGCAACTGACATATGATAAGATATTTCTACTTGTAATACTTAAATTTTAAAATAAATGTATTGCTTACTTTTGTGATGGGTCATCTAATTAAGAAGGGGAATGAATGAGTTTAATATGTTTTGCCTGCCTCAGGTACTCGGAAATTACTAACCAAGAATGTGACTGAGACACCACTTCACAAACAGATGTCATGCCGTTTGCTGCACAAGCAGATTCAAGGAAGGTATGAGACCATATGCAGATTAAATTCAGTTGACTTTGTTTGCTACAACTTATAATAACGAGACATCACCAACACCTTTAGCTAGTGTATTTTAAAATAAAACTTCATTTCTGTTGTCTTTTGCAGGAGGTCAGAGTCTAATTCAGATGTTAATGTTGTAGAAGAATCTCCAGATAAAGCACTGCCTGTCTGTAAGTCTTGGGTGGTGGGTGAAATACTTCATGAATTGTTTTCATATGCTGCCAACGTTATATTTTTGTAATAAAAATTTCTGCCTGCAGTGCATTGGGTGAGTCAGTTATGCAGTACATAAACAGGGCCCTTGGATCAACGTCCAAGCTGACCAAAGGTACACAAAGCTGGAGAAACTCAGCGAGTGCAGCAGCATCTATGGAGCGAAGGAAATAGGCAACGTTTCAGGCCGAAACCCTTCTTCAGTCTGAAGAAGGGTTTTGGCCTGAAACGTTGCCTATTTCCTTCGCTCCATAGATGCTGCTGCACTCGCTGAGTTTCTCCAGCTTTGTGTACCTTTGGTCAGCTTGGACGTTGATCCAAGGGCCCTGTTTATGTACTGCATAACTGACTCACCCAATGCACTGCAGGCAGAAATTTTTGGTAAGATTAGTTAGCTTAATACACTAGGTCAGTTTAATTTAGTAAATATGCAGATTGTTGCAACTTCTTCAGTCTGAAGAAGGGTTTTGGCCTGAAACGTTACCCATTTCCTTCGCTCCATAGATGTTGCTGCACCCGCTGAGTTTCTCCAGCTTTTTTGTGTACCTTCGATTTTCCAGCATCTGCAGTTCCTTCTTAAACTCCAAGCTGACCAAGATGTCTCGGGATCCCTCAATGGGACTAGCTCAGAAAAACCCAAACTTTTTCTATCCAAGTACCAGTCTAAATGTCTTTTAAACATTGTACGCACGTCTGCAGCTTTCACTGGCTGCTCATTCCACATGCTCACTAATCTGTGTGAAAACATTGAACTTTGGATCCCTTTTTGCACTTTTTCCCTCTCACCTTAAACCTAAGCCCTCTAGTTCTTGATTCACCTACCTGGGGGAAATAAGACTCTGGGCATTTTCTCTCTCTATTTCTCCACCAGCTCTTTAGCCACACATTTAATACCTGAGATTATAACTATAGAAGGTACACAAAATTGCTGGAGGAACTCAGCGGGTGCAGCAGCATCTATGGAGCGAAGGAAATAGGCGACGTTTCGGGCCGAAACCCTTCTTATAGAGATGTCTGTTTTTAACATAATCTAACACCCTAAATTATTTTTACAGGCCCTGTCTCACTTCCTGCCTGTGTCATTGGTACCATTATGAGCCACCACCTCTGGCTGTCACCCTCCCCTTTCAGAATGTCCTGAGCTGGCTCAAACATCCTTGACCTTGGAACCCTGTATGAGTGTAGTGAAAGCAGATTCTGTAATGACTTTCAGGAAAGAATTAGCCAGCATTTAGTGGGCATCTCTAATGTCTCCCTAAGACATTGGAAATGAGGCACAATCTTAAACCTCTACATTTAACCCTAGTGGTGAAGGTGTTTCCACTGTGCTTTTTGGAGGTTTTAGAATAAAGATGCACTTTCTAAGTTAAGTTTGTTTTGATCTGCAAGTGAGCTTGCACATAATGACATTTTTTAAATGTTGTGCTTTGTATCATTAACCTTCCAAATTTGAAGACGCTTTGGTGAATTATTACATTGGATCTTGTAGATTGAACAGATTTCAACCACAATATGCTGGTAATGTTGGTGGATAGGATGCCAGTTAAGAGGGATACTTTGTCCTGGGTAGTACAAAGCCTCGGATATTGAAGCTGCACGTAGATAACCTTTCGTTGCCTAGATTAGCTGCTTCTATGATTATATGACCAATCAACGATTGGGTATTGAGTTAAACTAGCGTCTCAAAATTACGACACAAGGAACAGCAGATGCTGGAACAAAACACAGTGCTGAACTCAGCAGCCCAGCAATGAGTGAAGAAATGTCCCGGCCCAAAACACCGTTTGTACTTTCCCTCCACAGGTGCCGTCTGACCTGCTGAGTTCCTCTGGCACTTTATGTTTTTAATCTCAAAATTGAGTTTTGGTTTGGACATGTATCTGAATTGGGTGTTTCGGTACAAATAAACTATTTTTCAGCTGATAGCAAAAAAGGAGTAGATTTAAATTCGAGGTGCAGAACTGAAAATGAGGTGGTAAATATTTGGATCATGTACTTTGCTTGACATTTGTGCTTTGAAAAACAGTTCCTTTCCCTTATATCATTATTCTTTATGTGCAGACCCATGTCTAAGGAGGAGCCCACGAATCAGGAAGGCATCTCTTGCCCGAAGCCACTCAAACTCATTCTACTCGGATTCTCGCCCAATGTCTCGCAGTTTGGAGAGAGTCCAGTCATTGTCACAAAAAGCAAATGGAGCAGGTAACAAAAATCACAATTTGCGTCCCAAGTAATAATCAGTTTGTCTTACTGTTTTAATGTTCCCGCAAAAATTTTAAATGTGGATTTAATCTACATCACCAGTTTTGCAAATTTCTGACAGTTGAAGATATTTTTGTTAAAAGTGGCCTTCCTTGCACATTGATTTATAAACAGTGCTGAGTGGATAATTGTGTATTTTATCTCTACCCTCCTTTCTACGGACTAGAAGGGTCGAGATGGCCTGTTTCCGTGCTGTAATTGTTATATGGTTTCTATCATTTTACCATTGTACCATAATTCTACCGGCACTAGTATTTTGAATATTCAAGCTATACTGGCCCTTCCCGGTCTGGAAACAGCCCCTTTGGCCCAACCTGTCCGTGTCGATCAAGTTGGAATTCTAAGGCCTTCCCATTTGTTCCATAGCCCTCTAAACCCTTCCTATCGATATGTGTTCAAATGTTTTTAAACTTAAAAGTTCATCATCTAACATAGCTGAGCCTGCTGTTCTTTAATTGATAAGTAAAGGTCATTGTATCATTTTGGGATGAACCTTTGTTTTGTTGCTGGCAGATATGTCATTAACTAAAATTCTTGCTGCTGAGACCAGCTAACTTTTCACTTGCCAGAAATTGAACTTGAGTTTTTATATTTGGCAGTGCTTTTACCTCTGGAATCGGAGATTGCAAACATTGTTCTTAACCATTTTAAGAATGTTCTTGTATCATTTTCCAATGGGACATTGTGCTCAATCCCACTTAAAAAAAAAATACATTTAGTCAAATTATTTTATTTAAATTTACCCTGGCATATGGTTAGAGTATGTGTATCCTGGGTGTTTTTGAGGTTCTAGTCTTGTTTTTAAAAAAGTACATGGATATGTGAAACAGGCCTTTTAAATTACAAACAAATAATTTATCATTCTATGCACTATGAAACTTGTCTGTTTTGTCTATAAAACAATATGATTTTCACCTTAAATAACCAAAAATACAGTTTACGGTAAAATGCCAGATGCTTTATACAGGAAGTTATACTCTAGAGGCAAAATGTCTCAGCACTTAATTGATCTTTTCTCTTTAGGCACCCAAACAATCCAATCTCCAACTCGGGTTCTCTTCGGTGCTGTGGTTGGGCTCGTCAGTCCTAAACGCAAGAGCATTTGTTCACCTTCTGAGGGATTATTGGTATGGATATAATTTAACTTGCAAATTTATTTCAAGAATTGAATTGGAAAAATTAGCTGCGCTGCTGAGAAGGTCTTTTGTCCTCTTTTTTTTCCCACCCAGGCTTTCTTGAATAGTTACTTGAACGTTAGTGCTATGTATTTGATTTGGAAGATTTGTTTTAATTTTTGTGGGAAGAGGCTGATGTAAAGTTCTAAAAACTTTAAATGCACATGCTGATAAATTGGTAATTGAAATGGGTAGAGTCCCAGTACTCTGTTTTTATCTTATCTAAGATTGCATTTCAAAAATTATCTGTGGAATCTTGCATTTATGATGTAAACTCATACTGAATTTAGTTTCACTAACTTTTTGTTTAATCTCTCAGGATCCAAAGTCTTATCCCAAGCAAATGTTGATGTCTCCTGACAAGTCCAGAGCTGCCCAAGAAGCCTTGTCAACATTGCATTATTTAACGCCAAGAAAGAAAGCAACGAATGGCAAGAGCCTAAATGTTGCCAAAAATTTATTAATTGAACGCTTTTCACCCCGGAATATGTCAACAGACTCTCAATTGCAGTCACCAAGACGAAGTGAACGTTTGATTAAAGCAACGTCCAAAGAAAGTAATTCACCGTGGAAAATAGAAGGCCAATCCCTGTTTAGATATCCTTTCAATGTCAGTCCACAGCTGAAGCCAACATCTCCTTACAAAGACCAATCCTTGGTCAAACTATCTTCTAGACGGAGTGAGCGCTTAGCATCTCCTTTCAGAAACATCTCAACTACAGAATCTTCTTCCCAAGTGAAAGCAGCATGCAAAAATGTACCTGTATCAAACTGTTCAGTAACGGAGTCAGAAGAACTATCCCCATCCTGTTTGATTGATACTTGGCCAAAAAATAAACTTTCAAAGGTCAGTACATCAGTAAAACAAAAATTAAGAAAGTCAAAATCAGAAGAATTATTGATCTCGTGCATGCCAAGGAAATGTTTCGATTCTCCCCCAAAATTGGACCTGCTGGAGTGTTCAAAGAAGACTGGTGAAAGAGGTCTTGATTCAAGCCCATCTGATAAAAGTACTTATCTGCGGTCAAATTCAAGCACCCTTTCTACACCGAGGAGTATTAGCAAACTTAGTCCTCCAACGCCACTTAAAACACCAGTCATGACGAGATCAATGTCTCTTCTACATTCACCAACGAACTTTAGTGAGAGTCCAGTTGAGTATCGTGTTACTCCAAAATCGCAGTTGAAGACACCGTCTAAATCTGCAACACCACCTAAAAACCTGGTGAAGACACGGTCAATGTCTAACAGAACACCAGCCAAATCTCAGTCAAAGCCCCCATCCAAACACTTGAAAACATCACCTAAATTCCCTGTAGAAATTGAGTCAGTTTTAGATACAACACCGTTGTATATTGAAGAGTCGGGAATTTCTAAAAGCACTGCAATATCTCCATGCCTCAAATCAAGGATGAGAGCAAGGGCTGGTCTTAACATTGTTTTCTCAACAGTTGATCAGAAAACGGCATCAAAGTGCAACTCGGCACCAGACAAAAGCCCTGCTGAAACTTTGTCACCAACTATGTCAAGTTCCATGTCTCCATCTCTCAATGATGCAAAGAGAATACTTGGTGTCACAGAACTTAAACATAATGTCTGTGATTTGTTTGAAGCTTGGACAATATTGGATACATCAATTAAAACAGGTTCTAAGACTGAAGCAGTTATAGTACCAATAAACATTCCACCAAAACCTATTACTGCAGCTCCTGGATTAAACCATGAATTGAAAACCCCAGAAAAAAATAAAAGCACAATTCATAAAGCAAAGAATAAATCTACCAAGGTGTTTGGGAAATCAAAGTCTGATGCTATGCATCAAGGAAACATTGGGATTCCTAACATAACTGAAAACTCTATCCCCTGCCAAACAACTTTGGACACGACTATTGATAACTCGCAGAATCATAGATCTAATGCAATTGTAGCTTTGGATTCATCACAACCTGTCTCGTGCCCTTCTGAAAACACAACCTCTGAACTCATTTCCAGTGTGAATTTGATATTGGAGAAACCAGATTTGTCTCATTTGGTTAGTAGGATGTATTCTGATGCAGGGAGCTTGCAAGGAGAAGAAAGTAGTGATGTCTCTCAAGTTAATATTTTACCAAGGGACGGCACTGGTTTAAGAATGAAAATTGCTGTGCAGAGAAACCTGTCTAATTCCGGTGTTCTTGACTTTGTGGCACCGACTAAATTGCCCCTGCTTCAAAAGGAATCAATGTCCTACGAGTTCCGCTGGACTCCAGATAGGAGACAGAGACTTGCAGCGGCACGGCAACAGCAAATGCTAGAGGATCCAATGGGAATGTCACCGCCAAAGGTTTTGAATCGGCCCTCAATGCCAATCTATGAGGTTGAATTGGAAATGCAAGATTCTGGGCTTCCCAAACTTCGATTCAAGCGGACCAATTCTAGTACAGGGATTAAACCAAAGGTGGAGAAATCTGAAAGCAATCATAGTCCTCCCTCAGTTTGTTTAAAGAAAAGTGGATGTGAAAGCCCATTAGGTGAATCACAAGCACAGTGGTGCGTTAAACATTCAGGAAAAACTGAAGGCCATATATCTCCATCACTTTGTTTCCATAGTTGTCTCAGCACTCCAGCAAAGGCTACACCCAGAAAAGGTGGAGTTCAGACTTATATCTGCCAATCTTATACTCCAACCCAGTGCTCCTCTAACACATCCTCTCCGTCACAACCAGATTTGGGAACAGTCCCATGGACTCCTTCACCCACACACAAGCCCTGGCTGTCCCAAACACCAGATGCCATTAAAAACTGGCCAAGGAAGAAGAAAGCAGCCACCACTCCACTCAGTAGGAAGAGGCAGAAGATGGACAAACCTGCAGTGGCGCAAAAAGATGGCAGCTGTTCTACTGAACACGAAAGCAGCAAAACTGTACCTTTGGAAGAGCTAAGTATGGAGGGAGTGAGCAGGTTGCAAGATCGATCGCCGAATGTGGAATGGGACCAAAGATTGCCAGATAGTCCAGTGAAAACTTTTGCCCTCCGTTCCAGAAAACGTGGAAGTGGTTTTATTTCCCCTGTGGCAACAGAAGGAAGAGATGTTAAAAAGCGAAAGGAGACTCATTTTACTGGAACATGCTCAGATTCGGCATTTGCAATGGTAGAGCTACAAAATAAATCATCTTCACCCAGCACGTCTGCTCCGATTCATAAAACTATCTTGCACTGTTCCGTTGAGGACGAGGTCTTCAGTAATCCAGGTGATTTTCCGAATTCCCTAACTTTTCTCAAAATTATAATTGCACTAAAGAAAATAAAGTTGCTGGAAATTTGTTATAGATTCTGTTTAGTTTATTGTCACGTGTATAGTGCAAGGCTGTTTGTTGCGGGCTAACCAGTCAGCAGAAAGTCAATACATGATTGCAACCAATCCATTTACAGTGTATTGACAATAATAAGGGGATACTGTTATTGCAAGGTAAAGCCAGCAAAGTCCAATCTAGGATAATCTGAGGTAGATAAAATGGCTGGAGAGACTCAGCGGGTGAGGCAGCATCTATGGTGAAGGAAAAGGTGATGTTTCGGGTCGAGACCCTTCTTTAGAAGACGTCTGAAGAAGGGTCTCGACCCGAAACATCGCCTTTTCCTTCGCTCCATAGATGCTGCCTCGCCCGCTGAGTTTCTCCAGCATTTTTATCTACCTTCGATTTTTTCCAGCATCTGCAGTTCCTTCTTAAGGATAATCTGAGGGTCATCAAAGAGGTAGAGTAGTTCCGCACTGCTCTCTGGTTGTGGTAGGATGATTCAGGTGCCTGATTACTGCTGGGCAGAAACTCCCTGAATCTGGTGGTGTACGTTTATATATGTTTTGCCTGATGGGGGAGAGGAGAAGAGGGAGTGGCCAGGGTGCGACATGTCCTTAGTTATGCTACTGGCCTTGCCGAGGCAGCGCGAGGTATAAATTAGAAGGGAGATTTGGTTTGTGTGATGGTCTGGGTTGTGTCCACAATTCGCTGCAATTTCTTGAGGTCATGGATGGAGCTGTTCCCAAACCAAACTGTGATGCATCCTGATTAAATGCTTTCTATGGTGCATCTGTGGAAGTTGGTGAGAGTCGTAGGGGACATATCAAATTTCCTACATCTTCTAAAGAAGTAGAGGTGTTGGTGTGCTTTCTTGGTCGTTGCTTCAATATGGGTGGTCCAGGAGAAGTTGTTGGTAATATTGACTCCGAGGAATTTGAAGTTTTCAACCATCTTCAGCACGGTCAATACAAACTGGAGTATGTGACTTCGCTTCCTGAAGTCGATCACTATCTCCTTTGTGTCGTTGACATTGAGAGAAAGGTTGTTGTCTCGACACCAGGACACGAGGTTCTCAATCTCCTTCCTGTCCTCCGTCGCATCATGATTTGGTATCCGGCCCACATTGGTGATCATGGGGCAAAAGTTCAGCTGAGTGTTTCCAGCATTTTTTTGCTTTTGTTATCAAATTGTATATGGACAGCACAATGGTAGAGCTGCTGTTTCACAACACCTGACCTCGGGTGCTGTTTATGCAGAGTTTGTATCATCTGTGACCACATGGGTTTCTTCCGGGTGCTCGGTTTCCTCCCAACTACGTGGGGGATTGCAGCTTTAATTGGCATAGTGTGTAGGGGGTTGATGAGAAAGCGGGATAATATGGAACTAATGTGAATGGGTGAACAGTTGGTCGAGGTGAACTCTAGGCCGAAGGACCTGTTCTCATGTCGTATCTGTAAACTATTGGCTTCTAGTTGAAAGGGAGGTTAAAGGACAAGGATCGAAACACTCTGACCCTGAAAAGTGTCATAATGGTGTTATGAATTCATCTTTTAGAGGTAACCATGTTATATATGCTCATAGTTGAAGAAGGAGGGATGCAACTTCAAATGGATCTTTCTTTAACTGAAAATCAGATGAAGATACCATTATAAAATGACACTGGGACGCAAAAATCGGGCCCTGCGACCCATTGATTTGGTAACACAAATATAATTCACTGTGCAATCCACATATGTGCTTGTTGCATCCATAAGAATTAGGGCCTTTGCAAGAGTTCAGCTTGCTTGAAGTATTCAGTCTAAGTGAATCCATGTGCAATGCAAAATTTGGTATAACACTGCTATTAATTCCCAGGACATTTTATTGAGGTTATCAGTCATTTGTATTTATTTGGGTTTTTTTTTAGAAATGTTGCTTGTTTGCACTAATTTGTTTGCAGCCCATTTTTAAAATGTCCTGTAAGTTAGACGTGCCTTATCTAGTCTTCAGCCCATCACTTAACCCTGCATTGAGAATTTTGGTGACTATTAATTTTCAGCATGAGAAGAAAAAGAGTAGAGTGGTCTGCATGGTTGACGACACCTAAGTTGGTGGAGTTACAGACAGTGAGAAAGGCTGTCGGGAGATACAGCGGGATATCGATCAGTTGCACAGATGGGTGGATTGAGTTTAACCTGTGCAAGTGTGGAGTGTTGCATGTTGGGAGGTTGAATGTAAGGAGAGAGTATAATGACAAGAACCTTAACAGCATTGATGAGCAGAGGCGATCTTGGAGTCCAAGTGCATAGCTCATGAAAGGTGTCGGCATAAGAAGATATAGTAGTAAAGAAGGCATATTCTATGCTGGCCTTCATTGCTAGGGGACGACAGATGGCACAATGGGCTAAGTGTTCGGCTGGCAACCGGAAGGTAGCCGGTTCGAATCCCGCTTGGAGTGCATACTGTCGTTGTGTCCTTGGGCAAGACACTTCACCCACCTTTGCCTGTGTGTGAATGTGTGTGAGTGATTGGTGGTGGTCAGAGGGGCCGTAGGCGCAGATTGGCAGCCACGGTTCCGTCAGTCTGCCCCAGGGCAGCTGTGGCTACAGAAGTAGCTTACCACCACCGAGTGTGACTGAGGAGTGAATGAATAATGCGATGTAAAGCGCCTTGAGTATTAGAAAGGCGCTATATAAATCCCATCCATTATTGTTATTAGGGGAATTGACTAAGATGCAGGAAGCCGTGATGCAGCTCTATTGGACTTTGAATGAAAGCTATGCAAAAATGGCCCAATTCTTATCATCATTACCTTTTTGCATATCTTTCATTCTGGTCGAGACCCTTCTTCTCTGAGTTGGGGAAAGGGAAACGAGAGAAATAGTTGGTGATATAGAGAGATATAGAGCAAATGAATGAAAGATATGTAAAAATGGCTTGTGTCCTTTATCTTTTTTGCATATTTTTCATTCATTTGTTCGATATCTCTATATCCGTCTATATTTCTCGTATCCCTTTCCCCAGAGTCTGATGAAGGGTCTCAACCCAAAAACGTCACCTATCTGCACCTTTTCTCCAGAGATGCTGGCTGACCCGCCTAGTTACTCCAGCTTTTGGTGTCTATCTTCGACTGTAATAAATAGTTGGCCTGTGACTAGCACTGAGGATTTTATCTGTACCTTTTCTGTTTGGGGACTGAAGTTGATGCATTTTGCACAGGAAAGATTTTGAGGGATATGGGCTGAATGCGAGCAGATGGGACTAGTGTAGATGGGGCAGATTGATTTCCATGGGCAAGTTGGGCCGAAGGACCTGTTTTTGTGCTGTATGACTCGGCTGGCCGTTTATAGGTAATTAGGTGATGATGAAGCAAATTGTAACAATTGCCAAGCTGGCAAGATATCAAGCTGGAAAGGGTACACAGAAGAACTAGATAGTCTGAGCTATAGAGAGAGGTTGAGTATGCTGGGACTATTCCTTGGAGCACAGGAGCATAAGGGGTGATCTCATAGAGGTATATCATTCATGATAGGAATAGATCGGGTAAATACATAGAGTCTCTTACACAGAGTAGGTGAATCACGGATCAGAGAACATGGGTAAAAGGTGAAGGGGGAAAGATTTAATCGGAATCTGAGTGGTAACATTTTCACGCAGTGGTGGCTGTATGGAGCAAGCTGCCAGAGGAGGTAGTTGAGGAAGGGACTATACCAACATTTAAGTAACAGTTAGACAGGTACATGGATAGGACAGGTTTGGAGGGATATGGGCCAAACGCAGGCAGGTGAGACTAGTGTAGCTGGGACGTTGGCCAGTGTGGGCAAGTTGAGCTGAAGGGCCTGTTTTTAGACTCTGACTCAATACTTTATTTCTGTAACTTTTTATTTTATTTGTGTTCTGCAGTTGAAATATCACCAAGTTGTGCAGTTAGATCAGGCCTGTCTGCCAGTGGCCTAATGGCACTCACTCAGTCACCATTGTTGTACACTGGGAGAACACCAGTGAAGAGAAAAGCTGGAACCAAAGGTAAATATGATATGAGTATTGGATTTTAACTTGTATGTATTGTACATCTAATTGAGATTAATTTAAGCTGAACTAAAGGAAGACTAGTTTCAATTAGGACGAAATTCCGTATTTTCCATTGATCATCTTTCCTGCGTGCCTGTGTTTTATGCTGTAACTCCCTGGGATAGAGAATTCCATTCATGTATGACCACGAAGTTCATGCCCATATGTGTCAGAGTGGCCGTCTTATTATGAAACTATACGCCCCTTGTTTTGGCTACATGCAGGTGGGGAACCATCATTCATTAAGCAGCTACTCAACTAAACCCCTTCACAATTTCTCCTTCCAATAAACTCTATTGACTCAAACCTTTCTCAGAAGACAACTCTTCATTGGGAATCCACCTTGTGAACACACTCTTCATGACCTACAAAGCGAGTCGATCCCTCCTTGATTAAAGAGACAAAACTAGTACAGGCACTCCCCAACTAGTATAATAAGCAAGTGATGTAAACTCGCACTTTCGTAAACAATTCACCATAGGGAGCCCCGTTTCCTGAATCGCTTGTATTATTGCAATGGGAGGATGGTGAGAACTTCCTGTTCACTTCATAGATATAAACAAGTTGCTCGGTCTCAGTGTGACACTGGGAAGGCAAGGGAGGCAGTGGAGAGCAATTCCCGGCCGAGTCACCGACATCTTCCACAAGATGCACCAGCGGGCCCTTTCTCCGATGCAGCTATTGTCACGGCTCACATTGTAGCCCATGTTGACAGTGTTTTCTTCAGGCTGCCAACACCGCCGACAGGATGCTCTCGGATAACGTGGGGCTCCTGCTCCTCTTGCGATTCACTGTGAACGTCCTTCCCAGGTTTGACGTCCCAAAATGCAACCCCTCATACTTACAGTGCCCCCCATAATGTTTGGGACAAAGAACCATCATTTATTTATTTGCCTCTGTGCTCCACAATTTGAGATTTGTAATAGAAAAAAATCACGTGGTTAAGTGCACTTTGTCAAATTTTTTTTACGGGTATTTTTATACATTTTGGTTTCACCATGTAGAAATTACAGCTGTGTTTATACATAGTTCCCCCCCCCATTTCAGGGCACCTTAATGTTGGGGACAAATGGCTTCACAGGTGTTTGTAATTGCTCAGGTGTGTTTAAATGCCTCCTTAATGCAAGTATAAGAGAGCTCTCAGCAGCTAGTCTTTCCACCGGTCTTTCCATCACCTTTGGAAACTTTTATTGCTGTTTATCAACATGCGGACCAATAAGTTGTGCCAATGAAAGTCAAAGGATCCATTATGAGATTGAGAAACTAGAATAAAACTGTTAGAGATATCAGCCAAACCTTAGGCTTCCCAAAATGAACTGTTTGGAACATCATTAAGAAGAGAGCACTAATGAGCTTACTAATTGCAAAGGGACTGCCAGGCCAAGGAAGACCGCCACTGCTGATGACAGAGGAATTCTCTAGAATAAAGAAAAATCCCCAAACACCCGTCCGACAGATCAGAAACACTCTTCAGGATACAAGTGTGGATTTGTCAATGACCACTGTCCGCAGAAGACTTCATGAACAGAAATACAGAGGCTACACTGAAAGATGCAAAAAGTCGGTGGGGGGTGCTGCAAGCCGGCTGCCCTGCTAGCAACGTGTTAGTTTTTTCTACTTTTTTTTTTTTTTTTAGTATGTCCCAATGGGTGGTTTTAATGTTTCTCGGTGTGTCTTGTGTGGGGGGGGTAAGGGGGAAACTGCTTCAGTCGCCTCCTCCACGGAAAAGCGACTTTTTCGATGTCACCTCCCTCGCGGCCTAACACAAAGGATCGTGGTGGCCTTTCCCGGAGACGCGCCCGGGGCTTCAGCAGCAGGCGCAGCGTAGACTTTTTCATCGCGGAGCGGGCGAACTCTCGCCGGAAGGGAGCGTCCGTTCGCTGTCCCGCTGCAGCCCGAAACCGCGATTTGCGGTGCTTCCAACTGGCGTGGCCACCGGAGCCTGGGATCCCTCGTTGGGGACCCCGGAGGAGAAGAGCTCCGGCCCGCGACCTACTTCTAACCCCGGGCGCGGCGGGGACTTACCATCCGGAGCGGGATCCCTTGCCGGGGATCCCTGGAGAAGAGCTCCGACCGCCGGCCCTGCAGTCTGCGGTGCTTCTAACTGCGGCGCGGCGGGGACTTTAGATCTTTGACCGGTGGCCTACACCATTTTGAAGCTGCGGCCTCCGGTAGGGAAGCACCGATTTGGGACTTACCTTATCTGCACATCTGGCCGCCCGCAGCGGCGACTGCGGAGGGTTGTGGTCCCGACCATGGGGGAAAATGGAGGAGGACTGACTAAACTTTGGGCCTTCCACCACAGTGATGAATGGTGTGGTGGAAGTTTGTGTTAAATTTTTATTGTGTATTGTGTTTTTTTTTAATTGCACCGCTGCTGGCAAGATCATTTCACTGCACTTTATTGTGCACGTGATGAATAAATCTGACTTGACTGAGTTGAGTTGACTTGACTTGGTTAGCTGCTAAAATAGGATGGCCAGGTTACAGTTTGCCACGAAGTACTTAAAAGAGCAATCACAGTTCTGGAAAAAAGTTCTTATGGACAGATGAGAAAGATTACCTTACACAGAGCTGCCAAATGGTACGGATTTTCTGTATTTTGTACGGAAATGCGATTAGAATACGGATGTACGATTTTGTGTTAAATACGGTTTTTAAAAATACGTTCAGTTCAGTCTGAAGAAGGGTCTCGACCAGAAACGTCACCCATTCCTTCTCTCCAGAGTCACTCCCTGTCCTGCTCCAGGTTTAAATAGAGCACTGTCAGTTTAACGCGTGGGAATTTAAATGAAGTGCTGTCGGCTATAGCGCTGTGGATTCTAAATATAGCGCTACTGGCTGGAGCGCCATGGGCTTTACACATAGGGCTATGAGTCACAGACTGTTCAGGAAAATTCTCGTATAACAATGAGTCTTCGGAATTCTCTTTCTCAGTGGAAGTTGAGCCATTGATTCTTTTTCAGGCAGTGGTAGAATTCTGAATCAGCCTAATGGTGAAAGGTTACCAGTGGGATTGACCTTGATTTTACAGAATGGTGGGTGGGCTCAAGGGGGAGAGAGGGAGGGGTGGAGAGATGGAGAGCATGGAGAGGGGGCGGACAGAGGGAGAGGGAAGGAGGGAATAAGAGGGAAGGAGAAAAAAGGAAGGAGGAGAGAGAGGGAGGGAGAGGGCGGCTTCCAAAATGGCTTCTACATCATCTGGTGCTAAAAGCAGGAAGCAGCCGTTCAAACAGCAGTGTACAAAAAGATGGCAATGAGTGCACTGTCAAGTAAGGTGCGTTGAAGACATGTCAATTGGTAGCAAAGTTATGCTTTCTTGTATTCTTACATGGGTATGACCGCACATTAAAAAAAAACAGAAAAATGGCACCATGTAAAAATACTGATTTCCTCAGGAAAATACTGATTTTCAGGTACTAGAATACTGAAATGCTCTGACAAAACTTGGCAGCTCTATATCAAAGTGATGGCAAGAGTAAAGTATGGAGGAGAGAATGAACTGCCCAAGAACCAAAGCATACCACCTCATCTGTGAAACACAGTGGTGAGGGTGTTATGGCCTGGGCATGCATGGCTGCTGAAGGTACTGGCTCACTTACCTTCATTGATGATGCAACTGCTGATGGTAGTAGCATAATGAATTGTGAAATGTATAGACATCCTATTTGCTTAAGTTCAAACAAATGCTTCAAAACTCATTGACCAGCAGTTCATTCTAACAAGACAATGATCCCAAACATACTGCTAAAGCAACAAAGGAGTTTTTCAAAAGTTTAAAACGGTCAATTCTTGAGTGGCCGTCAATCAATTGAGCATGCGTTTATATGCTGAAGCGAGAACTGAAGGGGCTTAGCCCCCAAAACAAGCATAAGCTAAAGATGGCTGCAGAGCATCACCAGAGCAGACACCCAGGAACTGGTGATGTCCATGAATTGCATCAAAGGATATACAACAAAATACTAAACATGACGACTTTCATTTACATTTCATTGCTGTGTCCCAAACATTATGGTGCCCTGAAATGGCAGGACTATGTATAAATACAGTTGTAATTTCTACATGGTGAAACCAAAATGTATAAAACTGGCCTTTATTAAAATCTGACAATGTGCACTTTAACCACATGTGGTTTTTTTTTTCTATTACAAATCTCAAATTGTCATGTACAGAGGCAAATAAATAAATGATGTGTCTTTGTCCCAAACTGTATCTGCATTAAACTTAATTTGCTATTCCTTAGACCACTTACCCAGCTGATCAAGATCCTGCTATAGTTCTTGATAATGAATGAATAAGTTTATTGGCCAAGTATTCACATACAAGGAGTTTGTCTTAGTGCTCCTCCCGCAAGTGACAACATAACATAGTGACAGTTAGGAATGATACATAAAACATTAAACATTAATAATAAAACATTATTGATTAAACATGTGAATTAAATTAAATACCAGAGCAAAAGGAGGCTACAGATTTTTGGTTACTGAGTAAAGCTATTCGTGGAAAAAAGCTGTTTTTATGTCTGGCTGTGGCAGTTTTGACAGTCCGGAGTTGCCTTCCAGAAGGAAGTGATTCAAAGAGTTTGTGGCTAGGGTGAGATGGGTCAGAGATGATCTTACCCGCTCGCTTCCTGGCCCTTGCAGTGTATAGTTTGTCAATGGAGGGAAGGTTGCAGCCAATAACCTTCTCAGCTGATCGGACGATTCGCTGCACCCTCCGGATGTCGTGCTTGGTGGCTGAGCCAAACCAGACCATGATGGCGAAGGTGAGGACAGACTCTACGATGGCCGTATAGAATTGGACCATCATTGCCTGTGGCAGATTGTGCTTCCTCAGCTGCCGCAGGAACTACATCCTCTGTTGTGCCTTTTTGACTGTGGAGTCGATGGTGCCCCCCCCCCCCCCCCATTTAAGGTCCTTGGAGATGATGGTTCCCAGGAACTTAAAAGACTCCACAGATGTGACTGTGGTGTTGTTGATGGTGAGTGGGGTGAGGGGAGGGGGAGCACTCCTAAAGTCTACAATCAATTCCACTGTTTTAAAAGCATTCTTAATCCTATTCACTAGCTACAATACCACCTATTTTAGTGTCTTCTACAAACTTACTGCCCATGGCTTGTACATTCTCATCCAAATTATTGATATAGTTAACAAGCAACAATGGAGTTAGTCATGGGCCTGCAGTCCAAAATCTTTCCATCATCCGCTTCCTACCATCAAACCAACTGTGTCCAATTAGCTACTTTATCCTGGAAGCCATAAGATCTAACTTTCCAAGGCAGCCTACCATGCAGAGCCTTTTCAAATGCCTTACTGAAGTTCATTTAGACTACATCTACCGCTCTGCTGCAATCAACCTGAGTTACTTCAAACAATTCAATTCATGAGATACGATCTCCCACGTATGCTGACTATTATTATTCAGCCCTTGTTCTTCCAAATGCATGAATTCTCTCCTTGACTTACCACAGATGTGTCATCCTTGTTGTTTTAATTGCTGGTGTCCAATTTGAGCAGTCATATAAATTTCTGTTGCCTTTTCCAAGTGGCATTGTCTACATTTTGTTTGTAATTCTTTGACCTGAAGGGCAACTCAAACCAATTTCTATCCTGCCCTCAGCTGGTGAATGTGCTTGTGAACGTAAAAGCCAGTGACTTGTTTCTGAGTCTAACCTTTTTTTCTCTAGTAAAAAAAATTTTTTTAAAGCAAAATGAGAAACGCCTGGGATCTTAGAATATATAATTTCTACTTTGCTTGGCACATTTAGAATTGTGAAATTAATGTTCGTCACTTTGAATTGTTCACAGATACAGTGTGTGAATCATTGCAAACAGACAACTCGCCTTGCAGGAGATTGGCCAGCGACATTGACCAAGATAATTCTCCTTTTGCCAAAATGCCTGTTCGCCGCTGCATCACAAAGACCTACTCCAGGAAAAAAAACTACTAATTAACAAGCATCCAAATCTAGGATAGTTTTGTTTCAGTTCCTTTTCACTGGAGAAGCAATATGCAGTTCTACAGAAATCCTGAATCTTGGAATTGTTTTGTGGTGGTAACACTGGATGTGATAAAGCATTTCAGGTGGAATCAATTTGGAAGGAAGGAAGAACACTACATTGCCACAAGGTTTTGAGTAAACCATGTTTACTTAATGAGACGGACTGATCCATTCAAAGGAAAAAGTATTATGTTTTTAATATTTAAATATTGTATTTGAAAAATGCTCCCTGTCCCCTAATTGCGAGTACAAACTTGGACTAAAACTATTTGGATTAATTGAAGGCAGAATTTAAAGTGGGTCATTTACTCTGTCTTTTTCACAAGGCTGGATCAAATGAAAAAGGACTATAACTCTTGCTGTGAATTGAATTTCACACATAGAAATGGGTGGTTCAATTATTTATTTGGATGGATGTTGCTGATGAGAGGAATAATATTATAAAGGATAAAGTAAAGTGGATTGAGGGTCATCTTTGTTATACCTATGATTAAAATCATTATCATTGCAATGTTTTTTAAACAGAAAGTCAAAAGTTTGCAATGATATACCAACAGTAACCATTTTAACTTTCTCCAGATTTTATCTTTAGCTCTAATTGGAATGTGTATGAAAAATATACTTAAAAGCTGCCTTGAATTCCCAGTGACTTCAAGGACGTTAACCTGAGACGAGAGCAGATTCTTAAACCACATGCCTCTGCCCCTCGCGTCGCAGTGGTCAATGTAGTTCAGTCGTCCATCTGAAATATTTAATTTGATCCTGGTTTTAAAATTGAATTCCCTAATGTGTTAACAAGACCTTTACTACTGGGAAGCACACATTTTATACTATTAAATAAAATTTTATCTTTTCAAACTTTGTCACTATTTAATTTTTTTAATGGATTTTTACAGAAAAGCCTCAATGGTTTTTACTGGTTTTGAGGTTTGTTTTAAATGAACTCCATTGATGGTTATATTTCAGCAGAAGATAACGAGCCCATCACACGTTGAATGCAGATGTTGGTCGTGTACAAGATTTCTCTGTATGTACTAAATTAGGGTAGTGGAAGTGTAAATATTGTGTAAAGTGGTCTTAATTTAATGAAAGCTGTTATAAGTATTTCATTTAGATTGTGATAAATTTGTTTATTTTGGAATAGACTGGAAATTATATTACAAGCACCTGGAACTTGTACATGTTACTTCATAGACCTTGATGAAGGCTCATTAAAGACAAATGAACCTTGCGTTTCAAGTGTTCATCCACCAACAATATGTTTCCAATGTGTTGATTTCATTTTCACTAAGTTCTTCCAATATGAAATAATAAAGAGATTTACAAGTTCAAGTTTGTTACTAAAATCGCAGTTATGTAACAGAATAACTTACATTCTGTTACAAGCAGTTAAGACCAACACCAAACGTTAAAAAAAACTCAAAACAAATAACTCCCTATTAATTACGTATGGGGCTTTTTACGAGTCTCATAGTAATTGGAATTGTCCATCGATTTGTCTTTTTTTGGGGTGGGTAGTTAATTAACATTTTTTTGTAGGAAACACTTTGTTGTGGAAGGTAATTTTCTCCTTCAATACGGATGTCGGGATATAAATTTTAAATACCAACAATTTTGCCTGTAAAGAATGTTATACTTCCAGAAAATTAACAAGTTATTTTTATTTTTCTCTCAAAAAAATCTTATTTACACAGAAAATTATAGCACGGGACATGTAGACACAAGGAACTGCAGATACTGGAATCTTATGTAGAACACAATGCTGGAGTAACTCAGTGGGTCAGGCAGCATTTTTGGAGGGAAAAGGGTAGGACAGGGCAAGGGTCAATTCAGTTTCAGTTTAGTTTATTGTCACCAAAGTACAATGAAAGGCTTTTGTTGTGTGCATCTGAGGTCAAAATTGAACCCAGGTCTCTGATACTGTGGAGGAGCGGCTCTACCAACTGTGCCGGAGGGGCCAGCTGAGGAGTTTTGGCCCGGGTGCGGGACTTTGTGCGCGATGTCAAAACTCCTCAGATGTGCCCCTGAAGTTTTAAGTTTCTTGTCATGTATCAGAAGTTACACTAAACTATATACATGTGCACTTGAGTTTTTATTATTATTGAGGATTTGGATAAGCTTTCCTAATTTGAACTATCTGATGTCCAGAACCTTTTCTTATGTTCTCTTCAAATGTTTAGGTTGTTTTCTTCATTCCTTCTTCAAAGGGTTGATTATTGTAGCAAAATTGGTATTGGTTTGTCACTTCATCTAGGATGTTCTTCATAAAATATTCCCATATATTGGGGGTAAGTAATTTGATCTTTGTGATGAGGTGTGGGAAGGGATGAATTAGTTGGGCAGACAGTTGTCTATATTCAAAATTCTGATAAGAACACATGTTTGCTTAAGGTTGTGCTGGATTGTGCCCCCAGAGCAAAGACACAGAGTTAGAGCATTGTGCATAGCACTTAAGCTGGAAAGAGTGCAGAGAAGATTTGCCAGGATTTAAGGGCCTGAGTTATAAGGAGAGGTTGGGCTGGCTAGGACTTTATTCCTTGGAACACAGGAGGATACGGGGTGATCTTGTAGAGGTGTATGATCACTAGGGAAAATGTAGGGTAAATTCAGTCTTTTACCCAGGGTAGGGGAATCAAGAACCAAAGGAAGACACAAAATGCTGGAGTAACTCAGTGGGACAGGCAGCATCCCTGTAGAGAAGGAATGGGTGACGTTTTGGGTTGAGACCCTTCTTCAGA
Source organism: Amblyraja radiata (assembly GCF_010909765.2). Lineage (NCBI taxonomy): Eukaryota > Metazoa > Chordata > Chondrichthyes > Rajiformes > Rajidae > Amblyraja > Amblyraja radiata. The sequence continues at coordinate 5,570,693 of NC_045989.1, forward strand.
CTGATGTCAGGGGTGGGGGCGGGACAGAGAATGTAAGATGTGGGAGAACTGGGAAGGGGGAGGGGATGGAGAGGGAGAAAAGCAAGAAGTTAGACAAGTCGATGTTCAAGTCAAGCTACCCATGCAACATGTGAGATGCTGTTACTCCAATTTGCACTGGGCCTCACTGACAATGGAGGAGGCCCAGGACAGAAAGGTCAGATTGGGAATGGGAGGGGGAGTTGAAGTGCTGAGCAACCGGGAGATCAGGGAGGTTAAGGCGGACTGAGCGGAGTTGTTCAGCGAAACGATCGCCAAGCCTGCGCTTGGTACTGAGCGGAGGTGTTCAGTGAAACGATCGCCGAGCCGAACCAAGGGAGATAGGTTTGACATGAGAGGGGAAAGGTTTAGCAGGAGCCAGAGTGATAGCTTTTTTTACACAGGGTGGGGGTAAATGGAACGAGCTGCCTGAGGAGATAGTTATGGCTGGTACTATAACAACATTTAAAAGGCATTTGGTCAGGTACATGGATAGGAAAGGTTTACTGGGATATAGGCCAGATGTGAGCAGGTGGATCTAGTGTAGATGGACATCTTGGTCACATGGGCAAGTTGGGTCGAAGAGCCAATTTCTATGCTGTATGAAAGGCTCTGTATAGACGTCACTGGAAAAGACCAGGTCATATTTCACTTGGGTAGCTTACACCCCAGTGGTATGAATATTGATTTCCTTACCTTCAAGTAACCCTGCCATTCCCTCTCTATCCCTCTCCCACCCAGTTGTTTTCACCCAACAAATAGCTGTTGAAGGAGTAAGCTATTTAGAACGGAGACGAGGAAACACTTTTTCTCACAGAGTGGTGAGTCTCGAATTCTCTGCCTCAGGCGGCGGTGGAGGCAGGTTCTCGATGCTTTCATGAGAGAGCTAGATAGGGCTCTTAAAAATAGCGGAATCAGGGGATACGGGGAGAAGGCAGGAACGGGGTACTGATTGGGGATGATCAGCCATGATCACATTGAATGGCTCAAAAGGCCGAATGGCCTACTCCTGCACCTATTGTCTATTGTCTGCCATTGGCCTGTTTCCTTTGTCATCGTACCTTTTTTGCATTTTTAAAATTAATTATTCTTTATCTCTCTACATCTCTATATTACTAAAAGTCTGATCTTGACCACTTCCTGTTCTGTATATTGATTTTAGAAAAAACGCTGCCACTTACGGCTGTGATATTTGGCCATCTTACTCCGAGTCCCTCTCCGCTGCGCAGGACAAGAGGATTTTTCTCATCGATGAAAAATAAAAGAGTTATTAGTGCTTAAAATTTTTTGAGATTCTCTCTCCTGAAGGCCACGCCCCTTCCGGAGGGACAATAAAACCCGGACGTGTTGAGTGCCTCAGTCAGTCTATGCAAGATGGTGGAGCAAGAGAGTCAACGCTGTGAATAACAATGAACACGTGTCTACTAAACTGAGTGGTTTTACTGACCTGTCAGTGCCCTTAATGTGGTTTGAAAATATAGTTTGGAAATGCTAATGGGGCTTTTTCACGGGGCGACTTGACGCAAGAGTTAACCAGAGTTTAACATCGTGGGAACCTCGTGCGATAACAGTACGGCATTCGTGGACCACCGTGGCGCTAACGGCAGGTAATCGTGTAACTTGGTGACTCGGGAGAAAATTCAAGCAAGTTTGAATTTCTCCAAGAGTGACTTGTACACTTGTGGTTGAGCATTGCAACATTATATGAACGTAGTGGCCAGTGCGATATCCGTAATAACTCTTGCGGTTACCGTGGGAACTCCTGCGAACGGTGAACCCGGAAGCTGGACAGAGGGGACAGAAGGTGAGTAAAAATTGTCTTCTGTGGGATTGAATTTAAAAAATAAAGATTTGCATCCGCATATGGACATCAACTTATTCATGAGTTATGTTAATGAGATTCAAGAAAATAACTATGATCTTTAAAAGGGACTTTACTGAAAGGTCCCGCATTTTTATGGTCTGTGAGAAATTTTTCACATGTACTTCTTTGAGAGATACAGCTCGGAGTCCTCGCCGACTAGCGATCGATGCCTTTCCGAAGCAGGGTCCAGAACGCTACCAATCAATGTCTCCAGAGACCCGTGTAAGGAGTGAACTGCACATGCTGGTTTAAACCGAAGACAGACACAAAAAGCTGGAGTAACTCAGCGAGTCAAGCAGCATCTCTGGAGAAAAATAGCTGATGTTTCGGGACGAGACACATCTTCAGACACAATTCCGATTAGGATGTCTGAAGAAGGGTTCCGATTCGAATCGCCACCTATTCTTTTTCTCCAGAGATGCTGCCTGACCCGCTGACTTACTCCAGCTTTTTATGTTTTTTTCCCAGATCTGACTTACCTGCTGAGTTACACCAACATTTTGTGTCCTTTTGTGCGTATTAACCAGCATCTGCAGTTCCTTTAGACATTACCTAACTTCAGATTTTAGAGATATAGCGCGGAAACAGGCCTTCGGCCCACCGAGTCCGCGCCGACCACCTATTCTTATCCGGCTTCAGAACGGTTCTTCCTTCCATTCGTTTGGGCACTGACCCGACCTACCAACCTACCTCAATGCGGACATTGGACTTTTTCCCCCTGGAAACATATATTCTGAACTGGTATTTTCCTCTTCGCTCTACTTGGTGTTCTTGTGCATGTGTCGGAAGGAACAGCAGATGCCGGTTTAAAGAGAATGCTGGAGTAACTCGACGGTTCAAAATGCTGGAGTAACTCAACGGGACACGCAGCATCTCTAAAGAGAAGGAACGGGTGACGTTTCGGGTCGAGGCCCTTCTTCAGACTGTACGTGGTTTGGTTATATTCATGTATAGCATTATCTGATATGATTGTATAGCACGCAAACAAAAGTTTATTCCCTGCATAGAATCATACAGCGTAGAAACAGGCCCTTCGACCCAACTTGCCCACACCGACCAATATGTCCCATCTACACGTCCCACTTGCCCGCGTTTGGCCCATAACCATCTAAACCTATCCTATCCATGCTTCAGTCTAAAGCGTTTTAAACATTGCGACAGCACCTGCCTCAACTACCTTAACGGATAGCTCATTCCATACACCCACCACCCTTTGCGTAAAATAGTTACCCCTTAGGCTCTCATTAAATCATTCCCCCCGAACCTAAACCTGTATCTGCTGGTTCTTGATATGAGACAATAATAACAAACCAAAGCGAGTTGGGACATCAACGGGGAGATCCTGGATAAACCCAAGGTAGACACAAAATAGAGGAACTCAGCGCAACAGGCAGCATCTCTGGGGAGAAGGAATGGGTGACATTTCGGGTCGAGACCCTTCTGATATGCTGCCTGTCCCGCTGAGCTACATGTTGTGTCTATCTTCGTTTTAATCCAGCATCTGCAGTTCCTTCCTGGCCGAACCCGATTGAAAGATGAGAGGCTGGGCGATAGAGCACTGGGTGTGACAAGGATCAGGCTTCAGTAAGCAAAGTAAAGAGAGGTGGCAACGTTATGGAAATGAAGCGGGTAATCCGAGTGATGGCGAGACGGTATCCTCTAATGTGTCGGAAAGAACTGTAGATGTTGGTTTGCGCCGATGATAGACACAGTAATACTGGAGACAGACATAAAATACTGGACGGGCAGCATCTGGATAAAAGGAATGGGTGAGGTTTCGGGACGAGACTCTGAAGAAGGGTCTCGAACCGAAACGTCACACATTCCTTCTCTCCAGAGATGCTGCCCGTCCCGCTGTGTTACTCCAGCATTTCGTGTCTATCTTCCGTATGCTCTGTGATGGTCATCTCGGAGTCAAGTGGCAACTCTGGTCTGTAGACACGAGGAATTGCAGATGCAGGAATCACGAGCAAAACACAGAGCGTTGGACGAGCCTGACCCTTTGAGTTCCTCCATCACTTTGTGTTGAAGTCAGGTCTGGACATTGCTTGGCTCAGTCTCAGGCGCCGGCTAACTAGGAAGGACGAGTCAAAGTCCAGCACTAACACTCAAGAAATAACGTTTGCGGCCTGATGTTCCCAATATTTAATTGAAATCATTAATAAAGTAAATAAATAGATACCGGTCTAATCAGTATCTACGGGATTGGACAGGCTAGATGCAGGAAGAATGTTCCCGATGTTGGGGGAGTCCAGATCCAGGGTCCCAGTTTTACAGTCTACCATGGGAACTCTTTAACTCAGTAAAGTAAAGTAGCCTTTATTGTCATATCAGCGCACAGGCAGCAGTTGATTGTTGCTCTATTCAGTTTCCCAGGGGGTCGGGACGGGACTGGAGTTGGGAGGGAAAGGTGGGGGAGTCGAGGGAGAGGAGGGCGAGACAGATGGGGGTGTCTTCATTTACTGGCGGCGGGTGTCTGTCACTGAAACAGGCAGGTGAGATTTCACATCCACCTTGTGTGTGCCTCTCTCTCTCTCTCCCTCCCTCCCTCTTACACAGACTGAGAGACTCTGCCTCTGTGAGTGTACGTCTCTTTCTCCCCCTCTCCCACACACAGTAAGACCGAGGTACTGTGCTCAGTCCATTTGTGTATCCCACATACACAGTAAAACATGTCTCCAAATGAGCCAATTCAACCAAGGGAGGATATCTATAGTGTGTGAAAAAAAAGTGACATCATTTGTGCCACGTGATGATTTAACAACACTTCACAATGTTCATTCAAGATTTAACGGGAAAGCTCGGGAGACGGACAAGTCACTCACACAAATAACAGAAATGCCGAGTACCGTGGGAACTCTTTATCTACCCCCCGTTATATCGTGTGATATCGTGCTAGACCACGACCACTTCACTCTGGTTACATCTTGCGTCAAGTCGCCCCGTGAAAAAGGCACTTAAAGCTGTGTTGCCTTTGGTTTGGAAATGCTAAAGCTGTGTTGCCTTTGGTTTGGAAATGCTAAACTTGCCTTGCCTTTGGTTTGGAAATGCTAAAGTTGCCTTGCCTAATTAAAGTTGCCTTGCCTAATTAAAGTTGCCTTGCCTAATTAAAGTTGCCTTGCCTAATTAAAGTTGCCTTGCCTAATTAAAGTTGCCTTGCCTAATTAAAGTTGCCTTGCCTAATTAAAGTTGCCTTGCCTAATTAAAATTGCCTTGCCTAATTAAAGTTGCCTTGGCTAATTAAAATTGCCTTGCCTAATTAAAAGTCTAATCTTGACCACTTCCTGTTTGCGCTTTATATTGATTTTAGAAAAAACGCCACCACGTATGGCTGTGGTCTTTGGTCATCTTACTCAGAGTCCCCCTCCGCTCATCAGGTGCCGAGGATTTATCCCATCGATGAAAAATAAAAGAGTTATTAGTGTTTAAAAAATGGTGAGATTCTCCTGTCAAACATGCCATGAAGGCCACGCCCCTTCTGGTGGGAGGGGGAGGGACTATAAAACCCAGAAGTGTGGGCGTGGCTCAGTCTCTGCAAGATGGAGGAGGGAGAGGTCATGACACGCTGTCTTTAGTGCCCTATCACCCTGCTTGAAATGGTATGAAACTGCACTTGAATTTGGTGGCCTTGCACCCCGCTTGAAGTGGTAAGAAACTGCACTTGAATTTGGTGGCCTTGTACCCTGCTTGAAATGGAATTTCAAGGAATAGCCGTGAGTCAACTGCCAGCCCATCAGCCGTGAGTGAGTGAGCTGCCAGCACAACGGGCTTGAGTGACTGAGCCGCCAGCCCAAAAATCCATTTGGCCCACAATGTCCATACTAGCCCTCTGGAAACCAATCCCTTCAGCGCACAACACCCACACTAGCGCTCCAGAAAGCCCCTCCCCCCACCACTGGCCACCAATATTGGAATTGGTGGAGAGGTGGAATATTGCGTTGGGGGACCAGCCCTCCCCTCTGATGTTGGGGCCCAACGGGTCCCACCTAGTCTAGTCATCGTCTATAATTCTTGTTTACCTTATCCCTAACCAGTCTACCCGAAACGTCACCCATTCCTTCTCTCCAGAGATGTTGCCTGTCCCGCTGAGTTACTCCAGCATTTTGTGTCTTTTAATTGCACTCATGGGTTGGTGGCACTGAGTTTGTTTTTATGGCTTGGAGAGCAAAATTTGAGAAGTTTGAGGTCTAAAATGAATTGACACAGTTTATGATGTGTAAGAAAAGCAAAAGCATTTCCAAGAGTTGAGATGAGATTTGAGAGACGAAGTTAGGGGGTTGGGGGTGGTTCTCTTTTAAACTTGGCCCTATTGATTTATGAAAGTGGCAACATATGCAGCAAATGAGAGTGAAGCAGGGAGCTGGAAGGAAAGCAAACAATTGGACTGCTCTTGGGTGGTGTGGGGTAAGGGCAGAGGTATGTCAGTGGGGGAAAGGCGCATTTGTCAAGGCGTGATGAAAAATCAATTTTCTTAATGGCGTCCTTTCTCTGGATATCCTCCAGAGGGCACACCTTGTTCAGTTTTAACAGCAACTGGACCTTGAGTGATTCATTCGTATTTAATTCAGCCTTTGATGGGTTATATTTCTGGGAAATATAGACTTATCTTTCAAGGCATCTTAAAGGAATAAAGTACTCAGTTCATCTTAAACACTTGACTGTTTCTCATTTCTCATTTTGTGGTTTTTATTTTAGTGGTAAGTTACATAAAGTGGTAAACAACTAGCCTTTAGTCCAAGTAATTGGGTCACCAGTTAGAACTGGTTAACAGAAATCTATTGTCTTAGAATTAGTAGAATAGTCTTTGTGTTATGCTGAGGCACGGTATGTTTTAGTCCAGCATGTAGTACCTGGAATATGGACCAAGTAAAGGGGTTTCACACAAAGTGCTGGAGTAACTCAGCGGGTCAGGCAGCATCTCTGGAGAAATGGAATAGGTGACATTTTGGGTTGAGACCCTTCAGACTGAAGAAGACTAAAAGGGCTTTGCAAGTTGGGGCCAAATTTTTAGGTATATATTTAAAAGAATGAAGACTAGCAGGAAGCCAAAAGTTGAAGGAAACTTAAAGACAAAAGTGGACGCAATGAAAGGCTAAATGATAACCAGAATCAGTCAAGAGGGTTTGTCCTGATACGTCTGCCAATGATGCTGGCAGTTGCTGAAAAAATCGCCAAGTGGGACAGGCCCTTAACAGAAAACCTTTAATTAAAGTCAGCAAGGAAAAAATAAATAAAAAGTCAAAATTAAAGGCTCTTTATCTGACCACATCCAGCTTTCAGAACAGGATAGATCATGGGGTGATCTGAGAGCTATTAGGAGGATGTATTTGCAATATGTCTGAGGATGGTTATTAAATATTCCAGGATACTTTCATTTTATCCCCTTTCTAACATTTTAAAGAAATGGTAGCCCTAGTAATAAAGAGTGGGATAAAGGCAGTGTAGCAAAGTGATTATAGCTTGGAAAACTATATCAGCAGAATCACACATTTTACAGTGAGCACAATGAATTTAAAGAGAACAGGAAACTGTCCTGGTCAGTTTAAGAGGAGTGCTGGAACAGAATCCAATAGGTTTTAGCTTGTGTTTGTCAAAATATGCTGAAACATGAATGTTCTGGATTGAATGTTTCTCCAAGTAGTTCTTCGTTAGTTATGGGGTTTTTCTTTTTTCCCTTTCGTGTCTTTTTCGAAATTCTTTCTTTTCTTCTTCCTTTCCCTTCTTTCCTTTTTTCTTTTTTCTGATGTAGTTATTAGTTTATAAAATGTTAAAATTGAAGCTGTACGAAAATTGTATAATTGTTATGTCGATTACTTTCTCCTTGTACAATTGCTTCTAATAAAATTAATATTTAAAAAAAAAAGAATGTTTCTCCAAGTAGTATATTGGCTTCAACCATGGAACAGCAAGGGGTGGAATAGCATTGACAGGAGTTATCTATGGGCTCTCATACTGTAGTGGTAATGTAAGGCATAATATAAAACAGGAAATTAGATGGTGCCTATTAGAATAATATAATAATCATGTGGGATTTTGCTCTTGTAAATTTTTCTAATATAATAAAATTGCAATGGTCTGGCATCTGATTGAGTTGGCACTGCCTCACTCATTAGTGCACGAGGTCATGGTTATCAATTGACCCCTGCAATGCACATGCTCACAAGCTTGGCTGTGCGTGCGTTCAAGATCAGTGAGGGTCAGAAACATGCATAGGTTATTAATTTAAATTCTAGGAAAGGGATAAAGTGGAAAGAACGCAGAATATTTAAGCTTCTATGGGTGTGTAAAGAGGGAAAAGATCAGAACCGGTTAATTTGGCATACCGGTATGACAGACGTTCTGGAGAAATTACACTGGTAGAGAAATTAAACAGACAGTCATCTTGTGTCCTTCATGATATTAAAGGCAGCATGTGGCATTGATGAATGACTGAAGTCCTGGAATGATTGGCAAGCTGATAGAAGTTGACATTAGTCAAAAGTCACAACTAGAGAGCAGTCAGTCCTAAGCTACTATTTATCTATGGGAAAAGCTTGGACTATCTTTATTCAGCCTTTACTGGACTATACCGACGATACCTTGCATTAAACGTGAATCCCCTTATCTTGTATCTGTACACTGTGGACAGCTCGATTGTACCATGTATAATCTTTTTGCTGATTAGTTAGTGCCCAGCAAAAGCTTTTCACTGTTCCTTGATACACGTGACAATAAACTAAACTAATAGCGCCATTAAATGGAATTGATCTAGAAAATCCGAAGTTTGATGACCTGCATTCCAAGACTACAGTATGTAAGAGATGAAGAGGTGCAGAGATTGGAAGAGATCATACAGTAGAGCATGTACCAGTACAGCACAGGAAAGGGCCCATGTTTGTGCCGAACATGTTGCCAGGTTAAACGCTCATCTGTCTGCATTTGATCCATATCCGTTTATTCCCTCCACTTCCATGTGCCTCTCCAAAAGCCTCTTAAACGCCACTGTCGTATCAGCCTCTACCTCCACCCCTGGCAGCGGATTCCAGGCCCCCACCACCCTCTGTGTAATAAACTTGCGCTGCACGACTCCTTTGTGGAATCTTAACTTGAGAACAGTTCTGGTTGGAAGGAAACAAATGTAACTGCACCGTTCAAGAAAGGCAGGAGAAAGTAAAATTATAATTACAGATTAGTTAGTCTTTCATCAGTGGTGGGGAAATTGCAAAAATCTAATAAGAAATTAGCAGTAGATCATTAGTAAAACATGACAGCAACATTGTTCATTGCAACATTTGAGACACTGTTGGTAGATGAGCAGATATTACAGATTATTGATGGTATTTTTATTAATATTCCAACATGTGTGTAATTCATTTTTCTAGATGGTCTTCTCCTTATCGAGTCCACACGCAAGATTAGATGTTGTTCAGCCAGAGTTTATCACACTTCTCGGCATCTGCATACAATGGTATCTGTCTTGCTGCTTCTCGTGCTTCTGTATGTCATGTTGTTACTTGTGGGCGGAGCACCAAGGCAAATTCCTTGTATGTGAATACTTGGCCAATAAACTTACTTACTTGTGCGTGGTGGTGGGAAGATTGGTGGAAACAGGGCCGCGATCAACGTGAACTATTCCTGGATGGTATAAATAGCATTTTCCAGTGAACCTACACAGTTTAAAGGGAACACAGGGAACAAGGACCTGGAAGGTTTTAAATGAACACGGGGAAACAAAACCAGGTTAGATTTAAGGCAATGTGACAGACTGAGTAAGTTTAAAGGTGAGTTTAACCTGGAATCTCATTCAGTTAATGGAGTGCATAAGTGAACACTTGATGAGTCAGTCAATGAGCCAGATGGTCAGATTATGGTTTATCAGAGTTTTACTGCAATAGGTTTGGATGGAATCAGTGTGGATTTAGCTTAGAGATACAGCGCTGAAACAGGCCCTTCGGCCCACCGAGTCCGTGCCGAACAGCGATCCCTTTACACTAACACTATCCTACACACACTAGGGACAAGTTACAATTTTACCAAGCCAATTAACCTACAAACCTGTACGCCTTTGGAGTATCGGAGGAAACCGGAGCACCCAGTCACGGGGAGAACGTACAAACTCCGTACAGACAGCACCCGCAGTCAGGATTGAACCCGGGTCTCTGACGTTGTAAGGCAGCAACTCTACTGCTGCGCCTCCGTGCTGCCCTAATGAAAGGGAAATTAATTTTGATTAATCTGCTAAGTATTTTTAACTTTAGAGTGGAAGTGATATGTTTGCACATTCAGAAGGCCTTTGATAATGTGTCGCAATGTTTATTAAACAAACTTAGAGCTCAAGGGAGTTGGATAACTTACTGCTGCCCGTGTGAGGATTAGTTAATAGACATTAAATGGGCACTATAGTTTATATAGTCATACAGCATGGAAACAGGCCCTTTGGCCCAACTCGTCCATGCTGGCCAAGATACCCCACCTAAACTAGTTCCATTTGCTGACATTTGGCACATTTGAACCTTTCCTATTCATTTACTAGTCCAAATGTCTTTTAAATGGTGTTTATGTACCTGCATCAACCACCTCCTCTGGCAGCTCATTCCATGTATACACCATTTCTGAATAAAAAGGTTGCCCTATCTACTCCCCTCGTGATTTTATACACCTCTATATGATCACCACTAAACCTCACGTGCTCCAAGGAATAAAGTCCTCGTCTGCTCAACCTCTCCTGAGAGGTTAGCCCCCTCGAATCCTGGCAACATCCCTGTAAATCTTCTGTGCACTCATGCTAGCTTAATGACAACCTTCCTATAGCAGGGTGACCAGAACTGAATATAGTACTCCAAAGGCAGTCTCACCAACGTCTTGTACAACTGCAACATTGGTTGGAAGGCAGTAACTAAATCATCCGGCATGGACTGTCTGCTGTTCAAAATTACTATCAGTAATTTGTAAAAGGAGATCAACTGGCTCTCTGATGATGCAAAGGTGTGTGGTGTGTGGTGTGAGTGGGATGTAAGGAGGGTTCTGGGGATATAATCTGAGTGAAGATATAGCTAGTGGATATTTTGTGGATAAATATGAGATCTTCATCTTTAGTCGGGAAAACCCGAATGTGGATATTGCAGGAAAATGGCACTGAGGTATAATATTGGCCATAATATTGAATGTTATTTATGTGCCTGCATCAACTACCTCCTCTGGCAGTTCATTCCATATACCCACCAGACAGAGTAAGTGGCGGCACGGTGGCGCAGTGGTAGAGTTGCTGCCTTCCAACGCCAGAGACCCGGGTTTAATCCTGACTACAGGTGCTGCCTGTTTGCAGTTTGTACATTCTCGATGGGACTGTGTGGGTTTTCTCCGGGGGCTCCGGTTTCCTCCAACACTCCAACGACATACAGGTTTGTAGGTTAATTGGCTTCAGTAAAATTCAGTAGAATTGTGTTAGTGTATGGGGCGATCGCTGGTCGGTGCGGAATCGGTGGGTCGAAGAGCCTGCTTCCTGTATCTCTAAAGCTTAAATCTCTCATTTCTAAAGTCTAAACGGTCACACGGTGGAGTGGGCTCCTCTTATCTCACTTCCTGATTTTCACCTACGTTAGCTAATTTGTTGTTGTCCTTAAATTAATTCAGTGTTGCAGGAAAGTGAAATTTCAGCAAAGGTTTAATATGATTATTTAATTACTGGTGCTTAAATATACTTCTTCTTGCGTATGGCGTGCACAGCCTGGAGTTGTAAGGCAACTTGTTCTGTTTGATCTTCTGTTTGATTGAATCCTTTATTTGTCATTCAGACCTTTCGGTCTGAACGAAATGCTGTTGCCTGCAGCCATACATGTAATAATAACAAAACACAATAAACACAAATTAACATCCACCACAGTGAGTTCACCAAACACTTCCTCACTGTGATGGAGGCAAAAGTCTTAGAGTTACTGTCTCTTCCCTCCTCTTCTCCCTCTGCGCCGAGGCGATACCCCACCGGGCGATGGTATCAGTCCCGCGGTTCAAGCTCCGCGGCCCGGGGGTGGTCGAAGCTGCCCGCAGCTGTTGCAACGGGTGCTCCGGAAAACAGGCACCAGCCTGTGACCTGCGAGCTCCCGACATTGTCCTCCACTGGCCCGCGGCCGAGCCCCGGATCCAGGTCGCCGCCGCCTCAGCCGCCGGAGCACCGTCTCCGCCCCGCACCGGGCCGCCCACAAGGCAGCGTCTCAGCCCCGCACCGGGCTGCCCCCACGGGAGCACCTTCCAGCCGGGAGCCGGTCTGCCCTCACCGGAGCGCCTTCCAGCCGATAGCCAGGCCACCCACACGGCACCGTCTCAGCCCCGCACCGGGCTGCCCCCACGGGAGCGCCTTCCAGCCGGTAGCCGTGCCGCTCACACGAGAGTGTCTCAGCCCCGCTCCGTCCACCCTCACCGGAGCGCCGAGTCGTGCCGCTACCCGGACGTCGCCACAGCTCGAAGACGGCCAGCCTCGCGTTGGTGAGTCCTGGCTGGCTCTACCTCCGGACCCTCGAGGTCGGTCGCAGGTTGGAGGCCGCCAGCTCCGCCATTAGGCCTCAGCGCAGACGGGGGAAGAGAAGGGGGATACGACAAAAAAGTCGCATTCCCCCGAAGGGAGAGACAGAAAGCTCTGTTTCACCCTCCCCCCACACACATAACACCACCTAATAACCAAAACAATTACTAAACTAGACAAAAAAAACAACACAAAAAGTAAAAACAGACAGACTGCAGGCGAGCCGCAGCTGTATCACAGCGCCGCCACTTCCGGGTGCACACCAGGGCAACCAGGTTTGTGCACACCAGGTCGATTGCATTCGTCAAAACAGGGTAGACCACGTGAAGGTTGCAATCTCCCACCCCCTTAAAGATACTACAAGTCTCAGGCTTCCTGTTCCCAATTGAACAATCCTGTGAATGTCTCATCTTATGCATGATTGGGGTAAAATTCTACTTTGATGCTCTCATTGTGCACCTTTAAACTTAAGGAAAAGTTTGAAAGATGTAGAGAAAATAAAGGTGGTGATAAATAAAATCTACACACACAGGAGACTGCAGATGCTGGAATATTGAGCAAAATCCGATTGCTGCAGGAACTCAGCAGGTCAGGCAGCATCTATAGAGGGTAGACACAAATTGCTGGTTTCAGTCTGAAAAAGGGTCTCAACCCGAAATGTCACCCATTCCTTCTCTCCAGAGATGCTGCCTGTCCCGCTGGGTTACTCCAGCATTTTGGCTCTATCTTCGGTGTAAACCAGCATCTGCAGTTCCTTCCTACACACGGCATCTATGGAGGGACTGGACAGAGAACATTTTGGGTTGGGGGCCCTACTTCAGGCTTACACCCCTCGGTACATAGTGAGTGAGGGTTGTACTGTTAGAGGTGCTGCCCTTCTAATACAATGCTGCTCACATCTGATCCCATAGCACTGTGCAAAGAAGAGCAGGGTTGTTATTCCCTGGTGTCCTGAACAGTATTTATCCCTTGCCCAAGTTTAATGAAGCAGATCAACCAGGATGTAGAGAGAAAAAGCGGGATGAAGACCACAAAACATGTAGAGCCTATCTCCAGAGATGCTGCCTGTCCAGCTGAGTTACTCCAGCTTTTTGTGTCCATATACGGTTTATACCAGCATCTGCAGTTCATTCCTACACATTTCATCCACTCCACTGCAAAACCTCCTCAAGGTATGTCTACTTTGAAGAAGTTCTCTTCCTCTCTCCAACGAGAGTTCTGTCTCCAGAGATGCTGCCTGTCCCGCTGAGTTACACCAGATTCTTGTGTCTATATTAGGTAGAGCATATTGCAGGTGGAATGACACAATGTTGGATGGAAAATCAACCCTTGCCCTGGAGTGATGAGGAGCCAGTTTGTTTTTCAACTGGGGGATAAGCAGTTACCTTACGGGAATGGATATTATTCCTGGCAGAAACCGTTCTCCATCGTGGACTATGACTATGTTTGTTTGAGCGTGTGGTATTTTTTTCCTTTTATGACCAGGCTGGGATTTCCTGCTGAGCCCATCCTCCCCGTCCCCCAACCACCCACTCCCTGCTTCCCACCGACTGGGTTCACTGGGAACTGTAAATGGGAACAGCAAGCCCAGGAGACACTGAGACCGATTGCTCTATTTTCCACTTGTCACTTTTGGCTGAGACTGATTAACTTCTCACATATTGGAAATTCGCCCTGATACCTTCTTGTTCCGTCTGACTGTGTACAGCTGACTATCTCCATGTCAGTGATAGGCATGGTAGCATGGAATCAGTAGCCGCTGCATACATGATGCCCACAGTCATTCAGCAGGAGGTAGCGAATCTGTTTGGAGTCATAGTTCTGAAACATAGAAACATAGAAAATAGGTGCAGGAGTAGGCCATTCAGCCCTTCGAGCCTGCACCGCCATTCAATATGATCATGGCTGAACATCCAACTCAGTATCCTGTACCTGCCCTCTCTCCATACCCCCTGATCTCTTTAGCCACACGGGCTACATCTAACTCCCTCTTAAATATAGCCAATGAACTGGCCTCAACTACATTCTGTGGCAGAGAATTCCACAGATTCACCACTCTGTGTGAAAAAAAATATTCTCATCTCGGTCCTAAACTGTGACCCCTTGTTCTGGACTTCCCCAACATCGGGAACAATCTTCCTACATCTAGCCTGTCCAACCCCTTAAGAATTTTGTAAGTTTCTATAAGATCTCCTCTCAATCTTCTAAATTCTAGCGAGTACAAGCCGAGTTTATCCAGTCTTTCTTCATATGAAAGTCCTGCCATCCCAGGAATCAGTCTGGTGAACCTTCTCTGTACTCAGCAAGAATGTCTTTCCTCAGATTAGGAGACCAAAACTGTACGCAATACTCCAGGTGTGGTCTCACCAAGGCCCTGTACGACTGCAGTAGAACCTCCCTGCTCCTATACTCAAATCCTTTTGCTATGAATGCTAACATGCCATTCGCTTTCTTCACTGCCTGCTGCACCTGCATGCCTACTTTCAATGACTGGTGTACCATGACACCCAGGTCTCGTTGCATCTCCCCTTTTCCTAATCGGCCACCATTCAGATAACAGTCTACTTTCCTGTTTTTGCCACCAAAGTGGATGACCTCACATTTATCCACATTATACTGCATCTGCCATGCATTTGCCCACTCACCCAACCTATCCAGGTCACCTTGCAGCCTCCTAGCATCCTCCTCACAGCTAACACTGCCCCCCAGCTTCGTGTTAGGTAAAGCCAACAAAGTCCACTCAAGGATAGTCCGACGGTCACCAACGAGGTAGATAGTAGTTCAGCACTGCCCTCTGGTTGTGGTAGGATGATTCAGTTGCCTGATAACAGCTGGGAAGAAACTGTCTCTGAATCTGGACGTGTGCGTTTTCACACTTCTGTACGTTTTGCCTGATGGGAGAGGGGAGAAGAGTGAGTGGCCACCCTCATACAGCACGAAAACAGGCCCTTCAGCCCAATTTGTCCATGCTGACCAAGATGCCCCATTTACACTTGTCCCACCAGCCTGTGTCTGGCCCCTATCCCTCGAAACCTTTCCTATTTATGTCTAAGTTTCTTTTACATGTTGTTACATTACCTGCATCAACAGCCTCCTCTGGCAGCTTGTTCCATACACCCATCCCCCTCTGAGACAGAAAGTTGCTCCTCAGCTTCATATTAAATCTAGCCCCTCTCACCTTAAACCCATGTCCTCTGGCTTATGATTCTCCTGCTCTGGGGAAAGCATTCACCCTATCCATTTCCTCATTATTTTATACACCTCTGTAAGATCGCCACTCAGCCTCCTGCGCTCCAAGGAATAATGCCCTAGCCTGCCCAACCTGTCCCTGTTGCTCAGCCCAGTTTGAAAAACATTTTTTCTGTAAAAGGCTGGCTCATTACAGTGGCAGTGTTACCCCGCGTTCTATGAAAATTCACAACTGAAGTTGTCTGCATAAGACAGCTTCAGTAGTTGTAGTTCACCGCTCTCTGGTTGTGGTAGGATGATTTTAGTTGCCTGATAACAGCTGGGAAGGAACTGTCCCTGAATCTGGAGGTGTGCGTTTTCACACTTCAGCATCAATGGATCAGGCTTTCATTTCTCAACTGGCTTTTCACTGGCATGATGTTGAACAGGCGTCAATCTAATCCAGTCCATTTCCTGTAGGTTGGTAATAATCAAGATTCACACCAAGTACTTTGGATAAAGTTATCCCATTCTGGGAAGCTCCATGCAGAAAGAAGAGGTCAATCCGTTCAGTCCACCTTGGCCTACGCGATCTCCTGGTTGCCAAACACTTTAACTCCTCCTTCCCTTTCCCACACTGACCTTTCTGTCCTGGGCCTCCTCCACTGCCAGAGTGAGGCCACACACACATTGGAGGAACAGAACCAAATATTTCGCTTGGGCAGCTTACACCCCAGCGGCACGAATATTGATTTCCCTAATTTTCAATAACTCTTGCATTCCCCTCCCCTCCCCCCCCCCCCTCCTCTCCCCCCTCCCCCACTCTAGCATCATACCAGTTCCACTGGTCACATCTCTCTTGTCATCACACCTTCCCCAGCCAACAATGGACCATTGTGGGCTCTACCCTTCCTGAGGTCATCTGTTGCTATTGATCTGGCTTCTTCTTGCCTCCAGTTCACTCCCACCTTCAATCCTCCCCCACCCCCACCCCTCTCACACCCCACCCCTCCATTCACCACCTCTACTTTTAGACTGAAGAAGGGTTTCGACCCAAAACATTACCTATTCTTTTTCATTTACATCACTTATTCTTTTCCGGGAGAGGACCCGGCAGTGGGCGGTGAACGATGAGCCCACGTGAGTCCTGGCAGTCGGTCGAGGATGGGGAGGGCCGAGAAGGATGAGGGACCATTGGGATTATAATGAATACTGTTGGAACTTTGTCAGCACTCTTTAAGTGACGACTCTTTGCACACTTTGTGTAGTGTAAGCGAAACAAAGCATTTCACTGTACTTAAAAGTACATGTGACAATAAAGCATCATTGAATCGTTGAATTCAATCCTCAGAGATGCTGCCTGACCCGTTGACTTACTCCAGCAGTTTGTGTCTATGTCCCCTCCCTACACTGCTGACTGCAGCATCACCTTGAGATTGCTGTTGGCAGCTGCTTCTGACCCGTGAATAGTGACTTCATGTTTGTGTGTCAACATGCTGAGCCCCTGGAACATCGAGTCTCTGGCAAACTGACTAGGTACAAACATCAGAGGCTTGGTCATCCGGTGAAAGATTCCTGACTGGTGCCAGCTGCCCACGTGCCAGTATCTGGGCCAGCTGCACCACAGCTAGTCCCCAGCAATCACACTCTGGCAATGCTACTTTGCAAGCTTACAGCTCTGTGATCTGGGCTTCTGAACATAGCCTGGTTGTTCAAACAGGCAGCAGCATTGAACTGCATTATGGATGAGGGAAGGGGAGAGAACATCAAATATGCGATTGCACAGTCATATTCTGATATAGAACATGATGTGCTTTTAGTTTAGTTTTAGTTTAGAAATACAGCGCAGAAACAGGCCCTTCGGCCCACCGAGTCCGCTTCGACCAGCAATCCCTGCACATTAATACTATCCTTCACTCGGGATATTTTTTTCCATTTAACTTACACCTATAACCCATAAGCTAATTAACCTACAAGCTTGTTCGTGTTTAAGTGTGGGAGGAAACCGAAGTTCTCAGAGAAAACCCACGCAGGTCACGGGGAGAAGGTACAAACTCCGTACAGACAGCACCCCTAGCCAGGATCGAACCCGGGTCTCTGGCGCTGTAAGGCAGCAACTCTACCGCTGAGCCACCGTGTCGCTCTTCAACCGCCCTTTCATCTTCAACTCCGGGCTGGTGTAATGTGTGCATAACTGAGAATGTTAGGTAAAAGTGGTAGTATCTTATGATTATTCGAGTTAGCGTAAACTCCAGTCATCGCGCCTGGGTTTATATGCCCCATTCCATGGACCAGTAGGTTGTTTTTCCCTAGTACACAGCAGAACATTGGGAAGGTTGGGTTGGGAATTTCAAATGAATTGATCCCTTCTGGCGGCTTCTGTTTTCTTTCAGCTCCCACCCAGGTTTTCCTGCTCAAAATAACCTCCCTCTGTGCTCCAGTGACTGACTGCTCTGATGAATTCCAGGAATGGCAGAGTTGCGTTTGAATTTCCAACGCCAGCCGTTTCCTTCTGCTGGAGTCAAAGCCGTGCTTGTCTGGGGGAAGCTGTGACCCCTTTGGTAGAGAGCAAAGCAACTGGGCAGCGGGAGATGCTCAATGCCTCCCAAAGGGTGGAGAGTGATGAGAAGCAGATCCCACGAGGTTGTGACAGGAATTGAATTGAATTGAATACTTTATTGCCAAGGTATTCAAATAGTTGCCCATAAAGGGTGATTACAAAGTTACAAATTGCCCCCCCCCCCCCCCCCTGCCAGTTCCCCATTTTTCTTCCCCCCCCCCCCCCCCCCCCCACACATCCCCCCACCCACCCCCCCCATCCCCCACGCTGGGTTCTCCATTGTCCATTGCTCATTCTGATGATCATTCTCTTTTCCAGCTGCTACTAAAACTGTTAAGTTGCCCGCGTGAGGGGGAGTTGTACATTTTTGTCCCCCCCCGAGACCTCGTCTATCTGTTCCCTCCACAGATGCCGCCTGACCGCCGTATCAGGGCGACGTGACATGTTTAGCCTTTCTAGCCAGCGGTGAACTTTCAGCTTGAACTCCAGACTCCACAGCGATTTGGAGGAATGAGCTCCAGATGTCAACCACGTACTGCAGGATGAAAATGGGTCAAACGTACTGAATCTACACGTTGATCATCTCCACGGTGGCACAGCGGTGGAGTTGCAGCTTTACAATGTCGGAGACCCGGGTCCAATCCTGACTACGGGTGCTGTCTTTACGGAGTTTGTACCTTCTCTCCGTGACCACATGGGTTTTCTCTGAGATCTTTGGTTTCCTCCCACACCAAAGACATGCAGGTTTGTAGGTTAATTGGCTTGGTAAAATTGTTAATTGTCCCTCGTGAGTGTTGGATAGTGCTAGTGTACGGGGATCTCTGGTCGGCACGGACTCGGTGGATCGAAGGGCCTGTTTCCGTGCTGTATCTCTAAACTAAACTAAACTAACTCTGATCGCGCTATATAATGCGGCCTAAAGCATGAGAGATGATTGCATTTAGAAGGCGGAGATTGAATCAAAGAAAGAAAAGAAAGACTTATTTATAATATTGTTCCTGTCCGTTTCAAAATAATCCCAAAGGACATGACCTTTGAAGTGTGGTCACTGGTACAATGAGGGAGTAAATGACGAAGTACATCAAAGAAACATGTAGCAGTCAGAACCATTTCCCCAGGGTAGTGGGCATGCCTTTACAGTGAGAGGGGCAACGTTTAAAGATGTGCAGGAGATTTTTACTCAGTGGATGATGGGTTCCTGAAACACACTACTGGGGGTAGTTCATAAGTTCTAGGAGCAGAATTAGGCCATTCGGCCCATCGAATCTACTCCGCCATTCAATCAAGGCTGACCTATCTTTCCTGCTCACACCCATTCTCCTGCCTTCTTCCCATAGACCCTGACACCCAAGCTGGTGGTGGTGGAAGCAGCTACGATAGTGGGATTTGCGCTTTTAAGTTAGGCACATGGATATGCGGGGGATGGAGGGATAAGGATTATGTGTGGGCTGATAGAGTTGGCATCATGTGTAGGAAGGAACTGCAGATGCTGGTTTAAACTGAAGATGGACACAAAAAGCTGGAGTAACTCAACGGGACAGGCAGCCATTCCTTCTCTCCAGATTTGCTGCCTGTCCCGCTGAGTTAAGGGCTTGTCCCACTTTCACAACCTAATTCACGACCTCTGCCGAGTTTGCCCTTGACTCATACTCACAGCATGGTTGTCACGAAGTCGTGGGAGGTGGTGGGAGGTCGTAGGTACTCGTGGCATCAAGTAGGTCGGGGCGTTTTTCTAGCCTGATGAAAAATGTCCACGAGTAAAAAAGGTCGTGAATTAGGTCGTGAAAGTGGGACAGGCCCTTAACTCCAGCATTTTGTATCTATCTAGAGTTGGCATCATGTTGGGCAGAGACATTGTGGGCCGAAGGGCCTGTTCTTGTGTTACACTGTTCTATATTCTACCTGCTGTGTGGGTTTGTGCTTTCATAGTGCAACCCTTGCACGATAGTCTGGACCATAAGCAGCCATGCGATCTGATCAGACAAGAAGCCAGGAGATAGGATGGCAAAGGGGAGGGAGCAAAGTCGGGAGGTGGAAAGTGTGACCGCTGTTTGTAAGATTAGTGCTGACAACGGGCGAGTGAAGGTTTTCCTGTAGCATCCCTGGACGCAAGGTCCATCCTTCCCCCTACATCTGCAATGAATGGGTGGAAACAGCTGCCGCCGGGACCCAGAGTGAAGGGAAATTGAAGCAACATCAAACTAACCCAGTGGCAGGAACCATGGCGGCCCCAGGCTCAGAGGGTCAGGTAACAAGGGAAATACCACATCATTATCTTGGATGGCCGTGAACAACATGTCACTATTTCTTTTCAAGTGGCCGTAAACGCTGGTGACTTCAGGGTCCATTTTCTTCCAGCTCCTGGGGGCATTATTTTATTTCTATTTAGATTAGAGAATCATTCATCATTGTTGAAAACATGTTATGTACGACAGTGATCGCAACTTCCACTGAAGTGTGGACGGCCGTTGGCTCGCTAGAAGCTCATCCGCCCTTTAGAGATACAGCAGGGAAACTGGCCCTTCAGCCCATCGAGTCCACGCTGACCAATGACCACCCGTACACTAGTTCTATCCTACACACTAGGATTTACAGAATCCAATCATTTATATAAGCCAATTAACCTACAAACCTGCACGTTTTTGGAGTGTGGGAGGAAACCCGGTGAAAACCCACGCAGGTCACAGGAGAACGTACAAACTCCCTACAAACAGCACCCGTAGTCAGGATCGAACCCAGGTGTCTGGTGCTTTAAGGCAGCAACTCTACCGCGGCACCAGTGTTCAGCCCTTTCATTTTTCATTTCATAGAGTCATACAGCACAAAAACAGGCCCTTCAGCCCAACTTGTCCATGCCTACCATGCGCCATGGGTGCCATAGGAGCCATATATATTTAAACATAGTGGCGCAGCAGTAGAGTTGCTGCCCTATGACGCCAGAGACCCAGGTTCAATCCTAACTACGGGCGCTGTCTGTACAGAGTTTGTACATTTTCCCTGTGACCGTGTAGGTTTTCCCCGAGTGCTCCAATTTTCTCCCACACTCCAAAGATATGCAGGTTTGTAGGTTAATTGGCTTCTGTAAATTGTCCCTATAGCCTGAGATAGAACCAACTGGTCAGCACAGACTCGGTGGGCTGAAGGGCCTGTTTCCAGGCTGTATCTCTAAAACTTCAAATTGAAACCAAATCTAAGCTATTTGTCTATATTTGGCCCATATCTTTCTAAACCTTTCCTATCCATGTACCTGTCCAAGTGTCTTTTACATGTTGTTATTGTACCTGCCTCAACTACCTCCTGTGGCACGATGTTAGCCCTTCGCTCTCCTCTACTGCTGAAGACTGGGAACTGTCCCTTCAGATGGAATTCCAACCTAAATCTTGGATTTGGATCTAAGACTTGGATTGTTTTCTCTGGGAGGCCGAACGATGAGGGGAGACCAGATATAGGTATATAAAATGATAAGAGGCATAGATATAGTAATTTGTGTGTCATGTAGATGGCGTGCGAGGATTTTGAGAATCCCAAATTCCTGGGGTGCCGCCCGCAACTGCGCGTCACTGCCTACGCCACCACGCCTCACCACACGCCATGCGTGTGTAATGCAAGCCATGAGCAAGCCATGCGCGCGTCACCCAAGCGTCACGACACGTGCGTCGTGATGCGTAAATGATGTTGCGTAAATGACGCGCAAATGACGCCCAAGTGGGAGAGGCCCTTTAGATCCTTTTTCCCAGGGAGACTAGAGGACATAGGTATGAAGTGAGAGGGACAACGTTTAAAGGAAATACGCGGGGCAAGTTATTTACACAGAGTGTGGTGGGTGTCTGGAATGAGCTGCATGGAACGGTGATGGAGGCAGATACGACAGTGGTGTTTAAATTACTTTTAGATAGGCCCGTTATGCGGGGAATGAAGGGATATGGATCACGTGCGGGCAGAGGAGATTAGCTCAATTTGACATCATATTCGGCACCAACATGGACGAAGGGTCTGCTCTTGTGCTGCACTGTTCTATGTTCAACCCACTGCTGTGGAATTTCCTTCCTCACTAATTTGTGTTTATTCACTGCTATTGTTACTTAGAAACCAGGCTAAACCTAAAATTATATTCATGAAACCCAGCACTCTGCTTGCCGAAGGTACCCCAATATTTGGATAGGGTGTTTCAGCATTTGGAGCCAGAGGTGAAGGCAAGGTCACACTGCCTCGGCAAGGCCAGCAGCATAACCAGGGTCCAGTCCTACCCTGGTCACTCCCACTTCTCCTCTCTCCCATCTGGCAAAAGGTACAGAAGTGTGAAAACACTCACCTCCAGATTCAGGGACAGTTTCTTCCCAGCTGTTATCAGGCAATTGAACCATCCTCTCACCAACTAGAGAGCGGTACTGACTTCCCATCTACCTCATGGTGGCCGACTAGGAAAAGGGGAGATGCAGCGAGACCTGGGTGTCATGGTACACCAGTCATTGAAAGTAGGCATGCAGGTGCAGCAGGCAGTGAAGAAAGCGAATGGTATGTTAGCTTTCATAGCAAAAGGATTTGAGTATAGGAGCAGGGAGGTTCTACTGCAGTTGTACAGGGTCTTGGTGAGACCACACCTGGAGTATTGCGTACAGTTTTGGTCTCCAAATCTGAGGAAGGACATTATTGCCATAGAGGGAGTGCAGAGAAGGTTCACCAGACTGATTCCTGGGATGTCAGGACTGTCTTATGAAGAAAGACTGGATAGACTTGGTTCATTGGCTATATTTAAGAGGGAGTTAGATGTGGCCCTTGTGGCTAAGGGGATCAGAGGGTATGGAGAGAAGGCAGGTACGGGATACTGAGTTGGATGATCAGCCATGATCATATTGAATGGCGGTGCAGGCTCGAAGGGCCGAATGGCCTACTCCTGCACCTATTTCTATGTTTCTATGTTTCTATACTCTCTAGAATTTAGGAGATTGAGAGGGGATCTTATAGAAACTTATAAAATTCTTAAGGGGTTGGACAGGCTAGATGCAGGAAGATTGCTCCCGATGTTGGGGAAGTCCAGGACAAGGGGTCACAGCTTAAGGATAAGGGGGAAATCCTTTAAAACCGAGATGAGAAGAACTTTTTTCACACAGAGAGTGGTGAATCTCTGGAACTCTCTGCCACAGAGGGTAGTCGAGGCCAGTTCATTGGCTATATTTAAGAGGGAGTTAGATGTGGCCCTTGTGGCTAAAGGGATCAGGGGGTATGGAGAGAAGGCAGGTACGGGATACTGAGTTGGATGATCAGCCATGATCATATTGAATGGCGGTGCAGGCTCGAAGGGCCGAATGGCCTACTCCTGCACCTAATTTCTATGTTTCTATGTTTCTATGTTTCATTGGAGATCGAACTATCTTTAACAGGACTTTATCTTGCACTAAATATGATATCATATATCCTGTGTCTGTGCACTGTGGGCGTCTTGATGGTAAACATGTATAAGCTTTTCACTAACTGGATAGCACGCAACAAAAAGATTTTCACTGTCTCTCGGTACACATGACAATAATAAACTAAACA
Source organism: Amblyraja radiata (assembly GCF_010909765.2). Taxonomy (NCBI): domain Eukaryota; kingdom Metazoa; phylum Chordata; class Chondrichthyes; order Rajiformes; family Rajidae; genus Amblyraja; species Amblyraja radiata. The sequence continues at coordinate 5,594,339 of NC_045989.1, forward strand.
AAACTACATTAAGCCTCATGCAACCTGCAGGAGGCAGCATTGCTATGTAATCCCACAGCTGCCCACATCCCCCTAGATATAGCATCAGAGACCCGAATTCAATCCTGACTCCAGTACTGTCCCTGTTTAATTTGCACATTTATCTGTCCATCTATCTTCTATCTATCTATATATAACTAAAACTCTGATCTTGTTTTCTTCTGGTTTGCACTAAAACGGTACGCGATAGCGCTACGATTTTTCGCCAGCTCACTCACCGTTCTCCTCGGCTGCGAGTGCACATCATTTCATTCCGATCGGTGATCTATTGTAAAAATTAGCGAGGTTTAAAAATCTTTAAAACCGCACGTGCGCAGATCGATCTCCTCTCCAGCCAGTCAGTGCCGTGTGGATTAGTCTCTTCTTCTGTCACTCCGCAGGACGGTCCGCCCCTTCCTGCGTTATCGCGTCTTTACTGGAGCTGAGGGATGCTCTGGATGGCCGGCGGACGTCTTCAACCGGACACAATTTTCGGAGGGACCGGAAGTGGCCCAGCTCGGCGCTGCCCAGCGCGGAGTTGGAGATGTCACCGATGTCGCTAAACAGAAAGTGTAGACTCTGATCCCGGCGGAGGAGAACGACCAGCGACCAGCGCCCACTGTGAGTCCCCATCGCACCATCCAGCCCCTTCCCCTCTGGTCCCCCTCACTGGCCCCTGCCCCCCTCCCCCGTGATACCCCCCTCTCCCCCATGGCTCTCCCCCCACCTTTTCTCAGAGCTCTCTCCCCCCTCGCCCTCACGCCCACATAGCCCTCTCCCCCCACAACCACCCCCCACCCACACACACCTCATCCCCCCCTCCCCTCCCGCCCACACACCCCACTCCCCCCACAACACCACCCCCCCCCCCCCCCCCGCCCACACACCCCACTCCCCCCCACAACACCCCCCCCCCGCCCACACACCCGACTCCCCCACAACACCCCCCCCCCCCCGCCCACACACCCCACCCCCCGCACAACAACCCCCCCCCCCCGCCCACACACCCATCCCCCCCACAACACTGTGGAAGGTTTGCAGCCGTATCTATTGTCATGTAAGCTACGATAAACCCACATGAAGCTTCTGTGTCCTCAGCTCCAATGGTGGAGCAGCTGGGACAGTTGCTGCCTCACAGCCCCATTGACACAGGTTCGATCCTGACCTCGGGTGGTGTCTGCGTGGAGTTTGCATGTTCTCCCTGTGACCGTGTGGGTTTCCTCCGGGTGCCCTAGTTTCCTCCCACGCCCCCAGGACGTACGGGTTAGTCCCGAAAGTGTAGGGAGTAGATGAGAAAATGGGACGACATAGATCTAGTGTGAATGAGTGTGTTGGTCCGTGTAGTTTTACTTTAGACTTTAGACTTTAGAGATAGTGTGGAAACAGGGCCTTCGACTCACCGAATGTGCCTCTACCAACGACCCCTGTACACAAACACTCTCCTACACACGAGAGACAATTTACAATTTTAGCGAGGCCGATTAACCCTCAAACTTGTACCTCTTTGGCATGAGGGAGGAAACCCAAGCACCCTGAGAAAACTAACGTGGCCACAGATAAAATGTACAAACTTCGTACAGACAGCACCCGTAGTCAGGATCGAACCAGGTCTCTGGCGTTGTAAGGCAGAAACTCTACCGCTGCTCCACAGTGCCACCCTTTTCTAACAAATCCTTCCCCTTCCGCAGTAGTTTGAACGTAGTGCGATGGTCAGCGTGGACTCGGTGGGCTGCAGGGCGTGTTTCCATGATGTATATCAAAACTAAAGCTAAGTAGAATGTGTCCTCCAGAAGTCCCCCTTAGGAGACTTTACAATTGGTGACAAATTATGTTTTATGAGATTTGTCACAAACCTCATAAAACATGTTTAAAACATCAGAAAATAAAAGTGATCGCCACGCCCTTAAAGTCAGTACTTTTGTTTTGTGGTTGGTGTAGGCAAGTTGGGTCAAAGGGCCTGTGTCCACTCTGTACTGGCTCTGTGACTCTATGTCGGTGGAAATGTTGTTCAAGCTGTAGGAACAAGTTCAGCCAGTTGGATGAGAGTGTAGGAGGAGAGGAACTGGTGGGATGTTTGTTGCAGGAAGAATCGGAAGGATTCAGTCCTTCATAGTAGGGAATGGAGGTGTACGAGGTGCTGGGGGGGGAGGAGGAGGGTGAGGAATCGGAGATTAATGGGGCATGTGAGGTGTCCTGGATGTAGGTGAGAAGGGATTAGACAAGGAATGATAGATAAGAGCCAATGCCTCAGGTGATAACCTTAGAAGGTCAAAAACAGGAAAAAATATTGGGCCTTGCAGGACAGTCCTGTTTGTGGATTTTGGGTGAGCAAAGTGGAAATTCAGAGCTGAGGATTCTGAAGAAGGGCCTCGACCCGATCCTTCTCTCCAGAGATGCTGCCTGACCCGCTGAGTTACTCCAGCATTTTGTGTCTACCTTTGATTTAAACCAGCACCTGGAGTTCTTTCCTACCCTAAAGAGACTTTGTTCCTTCTGCTACGATGGACACAAAAAGCTAGAATAACTCAACGGGCCAGACAGCATCTGGTGACGTTTCGGGTTGGGACACTACTTCAGACTGCATGCCAGATACCTGGTTTTCTGATAGCAGAATATTTACAGCACCTCTAACCCCAACCGAGTTGTCAAGTCCTGTGCTACGCAGCTAGCTCCGGTGCTCACTACAATATTCAACCTCTCCCTGGACAAGTTCGTGGTCCCTGCCTGCTTCAAAAAATCCATCATTGTACTGGTACCAAAAAATGCCTCCCCAGCCTGTCTGAATGACTACTGTCCGGTGGCCCTTACCTCGGTAGTCATGAAATGCTTTGAGAGGCTGGTGAAGAAACACATCTGCGCCTTCCTCCTTCGGAACATGGACCCGTTGCAGTTCGCATACCGTCCGAACAGATCCACGGACGATGCGGTCTCCCAGGTCTTGCACACCGCTCTCTCCCATCTGGACAGCCAGAAGGGGGGCTACATGAGGATGCTGTTCATAGACTACAGTTCAGCCTTCAACACGATAGTCCCCACCAGACTGGCCGGGAAGCTAATGGAATTGGGGCTCAACACCTCCCTGTGTGCCTGGGTCCTGGACTTTCTCACCGCCAGGCCCCAGGTAGTCAAGATGGGAGGGAATACATCGAAGTCCCTCACCCTGAGCACAGGATCGCCCCAGGGTTGCGTCCTCAGCCCCCTATTGTACTCCCTGTACACACATGACTGTGTGACTAGGTTCAGCTCCAACTCAATAATTAAGTTTGCTGATGACACTGTGGTGGTGGGCTTGATCTCAGACAACGATGAGAAGGCCTACCGGGAGGAGGTGGCGGGTCTAGCACTCTGGTGTCAGGACAACAGCCTCCTCTTGAACATCAAAAAAACGAAGGAGCTGATCATGGACTTTAGGAGGGCACATCATCCGAGGACGTACACTCCATTGAGGATAAATGGGGATCCTGTGGATAGGGTGAACTGTTTTAAATATCTGGGAGTCCACATCTCCAAGGATATGACATGGGCATCACACGCCTCAGCACTCGTGAGTAAGGCAAGGCAGCGCCTGTACCACCTCAGGCAATTGAGGAAATTCAGAGTGTCTCCGAGGATCCTCCAGTGCTTCTACGCAGCGGCGGTGGAAAGCATCTTGTCCGGGAACATTACCATCTGGTTTGGGAATTGCTCTGCCAAGGACAAGAAGGCTTTGCAGAGAGTAGTGCGTTCGGCCGAACGCACTATGGGAACTTCACTTGCCCCCCTGCAGGAACTATACATCAGGAGGTGCAACTCCAGAGCCAACAATATCATGAGAGACCCCTTCCACCCCTGCAACGGACTGTTCCAGCTGCTACGGTCAGGCAAACGCCTCCGTTGCCATGCGGTGAGAACGGAGAGGTTGAGAAGGAGTTTCTTCCCAGAGGCCATTCGGACTGTAAACGCCTATCTCACCAGGGACTAACTCTACTGAATGTTTTTCCTTCCATTATTTATTATGTAAAAGAATATGTGTGTTATGATTGTGTTTATAGTTTGTTTGGTTGTTTGGTTGTTTGTCTTTTGCACAAAAGTCCGCGAGCATTGCCACTTTCATTTCACTGCACATCTCGTATGTGTATGTGACAAATAAACTTGACTTGACTTGACTTGACTTGAAAGAAGAGATTTGACTCAATGGTCGCATGATTTCAAGCAAAGAAGGTCTGTAGTTATGTAGACAGATTGGACAACGAGGAGGTGATCCCCTTGAAATGGAGGAGAATGCAAAGTGATTTGTCAGAGGTGGTTAACATCAAAGATACTAGAGGAGCAAGATAGACCACTCCTACAAAATCCAATGGACTGACGTGTAGTACGCAACGGAACGTCACTTCCACCATTTTAGGAATAAGACCCCAACCTCCGTTATGCCTCTCACAGTTTAATCCAAAGATACTAGAGAGGTTTAATCCACGTCAGTGCATTGGATTTTGCAGGAGTTTATCTTGGTCTATCTTAGCCTTCTATGATAGACCGTTATGATCTTTGTTTATAATAAATAAGTTTGGATAACATCATGATGTGTGGGCAGAGTAGGCAAAAATAAACTCTTCTCACAGGAGAAGTAAAGGATCAGGGGAGGTAGAATGAAGGGAATTGGCAAAAGAATCGGGTGACAAGTGATTACTTTTTCACACAGAGAGTTGTGAGGATTTGGAATATGACTGGACGTAATGGTGGCAACAAATTTAATTGTCCTGATCGATCAACAGGGAGATGTCTATGTATCTGAAAGAATACATTTGCAGGGTTGTGGAGAGAGGGCAGGGGAGTGGGATTAGCTGAGTCGCTCCAAGAGGCTGGAATAGACTGCGTGGCCTCCTTCCATGCTGTGACCATTCCATGATTGTGAGCAAATGTTCCTCCTCAACAAAATGACTGGTCAATCTGAACCGTGGGAACCATTGACTTGCAGCCTCTGTGTCAAGCGATCTAGGATACTGCTTTCTGACCTTTGCCCTTCAATTAAGATCAGTTGACTCACATCGGCAGTTACAACCTGCACTTTGACCCCTGGGGTTACAGGTCAATAACATCCTGTATTGCAGACTTCTCACAAATGTCCTTAGAGACCAGTTAATTAACCTCATCTCCATCCTACGCAGTTCATTCAATCCGATTTAATTAAGTGATCTATTCATCATGTCATGATGAAATCCCGCCTCATATGATTCATGTCAAATGTGTTCTTTTTCACAGTTGTGTAATATTTATGACCAACATGTTTCAACTTAACAAGGGTCTATTGTTTATAGCCGAACCCCCATCGGTTTACAGGCCAGGAAACAGGGGTGATATGTTGACACAATAAAACAATCTGTTCCTTTAATTAAATACTGCTAATAATAAAACATTGACATTTTAGTTTAGTTTGTTAGTTTTGAGATACAGTGCTTAAACAGGCTGTGCCGACCAGCAATCCCTGCACACTAACACTATCCTGCACACACTGGGGACAATATGGGAGCAATAGATCAGGTAGACGTACAGAATTTCTCGGCCAGAGTAGGGGAATCTAGCACCACAGGACATAGGTTTCATTGACTTTAATAGGAACCTGAGGGGTACCTTTTTCAGACAAAGGGCAGTGGGTGTATGGAACGACCTGCTGGAGGAGATAGCTGAGGCCCGTTATTAATGCATTGTTTAAGAAACATTTAGACAGGTGCATGGATAAGACAGTTTTAGAGGGATATGGGCAAACACAGACAGGTGGGACTAATGTAGACGGGACATTTTAGTCGGTGTGGGCAAGTTGGGCCTATTTCCTCCCAGTATCACTATGACTCTTCCTCCTCCCATTAGCGGTTCAATTGTCCACCCCCATTCAGGACCGCATGCAAGGAAGGCTAGGATGTTATTCCTTGGAGCAAAGGTGGCTGAGGGGTGATCAGATAAATACATAGTCTTTTACCAGGGTAGAGAAATCAAGAACCAGAGGACATAGATTTAAGGTAGACAAAAATGCTGGAGAAACTCAGCGGGTGCGGCAGCATCTATGGAGAGAAGGAAACAGGCAACGTTTCGGGCCAAAACCCTTCTAGGAGATATCGCAGTGGAGTAGATAAAATGTTCAAGAAGGAACTGCAGATGCTGGAAAACTTGTGGTAGACAAAAATGCTGGAGAAACTCAGCCGGTGCAGCAGTATCTATGGAGTGAAAGAAATAGGCAACGTTTCGGGCCAAAACCCTTCTATCCACTTCTATCCTTCTATCCACTGCCGCCAAAGACCCAGGTTCGATCCTGACTATGGGTACTGTCTGTACGGAGTTTGTATGTTCTCCCCATAACCAGCATGGATTTCCTCCCAGACCTTCGGTGTCCTCCCACACTTCAAAGAGGTACAGGTTTGTAGGTTAATTGGCTTGGTATAAGTGTGAAATTGTCCCTGGTGTGTGTAGGATGGTGTTAATGTGCGGGGATTGCTAGTCGGTGCGGACTCGGTGGGCCGAAAGGCCTGTTTCTGTGCTGTATCTCTAAACTAAACCAAGCTGAGGAGCAACATTTTTACTCAGGGTGGTGGGTATATGGAAAGATTCGCCAGAGGAAGTAATTGGGGAAGATACTATAACAGCATCTAAAAGCATTGGGCAGGTACATGGAAAGGATTAGAGGGATATGGACCAAATGCGGGTAAATGGGACTAAGTTTGATGGGGCATCTTTGTCCGCATGGACAAGTTGGGCTGAAGGGCCTGTTTCCGTGCTGTATGTCTGTGACAGTAGAGGAGGGAATAATAGTGTTGGATCAACTACCCATGTTAGCACCTCTTCCCATGCCGACACTGACCTTCCTGTGCTGGGTCTCCTCCATTGCCAGAGTGGCCAAAGCAAGGTATGACCAGAGATAGACACAAATGCTGGAGTATTTGGGACAGGCAGCATCTCTGGAGAGAAGGAATGGGTGACATTTCGGGTCGAGACCCTTCTTCAGATCCGGCCCAGTTATCACAGTGCAGGCTTGTAGGACCTTATTCCTGTTTCCATTTCGTTTAGTTCTTATGTAATATATTTGCAAATGGTGGTCCTGAGTTTGCAACATTAATGGTGACACAAGGCCATTGTTCGTGAATTAAGCTGGGAGGTGGAATTCAAAGTAAATACAGTAAACATTCTTAGTAGCACAGGGGGCAAGCGTCACAGAATGTAGTCTTTATGTGGAAAGGGATAATCTCAGTTGGGATTACACTTGGTGAGCGCTTGATCCAAAATCTTCACAGGAAAACTCTTTATCCCGTTAAACCTCGTGGTGTCATTCAGCCAAGTTGCCCAGTTGGTGATCTTTCCCCTACTTTTCCTCCTGACCTTCGGAAGACCTGCCTTTCCACTGTGATGCATGCTGTGGTCACCTCTCTAGAGGAACTCACCTAAATGTTTAAGAAGGAACTGCAGATGCTGGAAAAATCGAAGGTAGATAAGTTGTACAAGACCCTGTACAACTGCAGTAGAACCTCCCTGCTCCTATACTCAAATCCTTTTGCCATGAATGCTAACATACCATTCGCTTTCTTCACTGCCTGTTGCAACTGCATGCCTACTTTCAATGACTGGTATACCATGACACCCAGGTCTCGTTGCATCTCCCCTTTTCCTAATCGGCCACCATTCAGATAATAGTCTACTTTCCTGTTTTTGCCACCAAAGTGGATAACCTCACATTTATCCACATTATACTGCATCTGCCATGCATTTGCCCACTCACCCAGCCTATCCAAGTCACCTTGCAGCCTCCTAGCATCCTCCTCACAGCTAACACTGCCCCCCAGCTTCGTGTCATCCACAAACTTGGAGATGTTGCATTCAATTCCCTCGTCCAAATCATTAATATATATTGTAAATAGCTGGGGTCCCAGCACTGAGCCTTGCGGTACCCCACTAGTCACTGCCTGCCATTCTGAAAAGGACCCATTTACTCCAACTCTTTGCTTCCTGTCTGCCAGCCAGTTCTCTATCCACATCTATACTGAACCCCCAATACCGTGTGCTTTAAGTTTGTATACTAATCTCTTATGTGGGACCTTGTCGAAAGCCTTCTATCCACGCTGCACAGCTATGTTCGTCAAATAACATGTTCTAATTCACCAACACTATTGGGCAGAAGCTATCTCCCTGTTGAATTCAGCATTCAGTATTCAGTAGTTACTTTAATGTCATTTTAACTGAGTACTTACATACACAGATGAAACGAAAAAATTGTTTCTCGTTCAGTTCCCATCAGTGCGGTTAATAAAAACAGAATAAATACATATAGCTTTAAAAATTAAAATTACCATATCTAAAATAGGCCTAAAAATTTTAATAAAAACAGACATTCAGACGGAACAGTGGCTTTGCTTTGACAGGTGCCTAGCTGTCAAAGTATGGGTGAGGTTAGATGTGTTGGTGTATGATATATGGGGAGGGGACACAGTCCGTTAACCACTTATTGCCTGTGGGAAGAAGCTGTGGAGCATCCTGCTGGTTTTGCAGCTGATGCTCCTGCACCTCTTCCCAGATGGCAGAATGGAGAAGATGTGGTGTGATGGATGATAGGGGTCCTTAATAATGGAGATGGCTCTGCTGATGCTCCGCTTCTGATAGATCTCCAACAGGAAAGGGAGTGGGGCACCAATGATCCTGCTGGCTGTCTTCACTATCCTGTTCAGTTGGTTTTGCTCATAAGCCTTGCAGCTCTCAAACCAGGAAGTGATGCCGTATGTCAATATACTCTCAATGATGCCCCTATAGAAGGTCCTTAGATGAACAGTAGGGAGACCTGCTTTCCTTAGTCTCCGCAGGGGGTGGAGCCGCTGCTGAGCTCTTTTGATCACTGCTGGTCGTTGAGGTCAGGTCATCCGCCAGGTGAAGTCCCAAGAACTTCACACTGCTGACCCTCTCCACAGCAGCTCCATCAATATGCAGCGGAGTGTGATGGTGTTTTCCAGCCCTCCTGAAATCGATCACCATCTCCTTAGTCTTTTCCACATTGCGGGTGAGATTGTGAGATCTGCACCACTCCGTAAGCAGCTCCACCTCCATCCTGTACGCCGACTCATTGTTGTCCCTGATGAGACCCACCACTGTTGTGTCATCAGCGAACTTGTTGATATAATTATTGCTGAGTCTGGCAGTACAGTCATGAGTAAGCAGACTGAACAGCAGGGGGCTTAGGACACAGCCTTGGGGTGAGCCAGTGCTCACTGCGATGGTTCTTGATGTCCGACTGCCCACCCTGACTGTCTGCTGCCGTTGTGTCAAAAAATTAAGGGCCCAGTTGCAGGTGCCAGTGTCCACCTTCAACAGCTTCAGCTTCTCCACCAGCTGCTGTGGGATGATTGTGTTAAAAGCGGAGCTGAAGTCTATGAAGAGGATCCTGGCGTAGGTGTTCCTCCGGTCGAGATGTGACAGTGCGAGGTTGAGTGTTGTACAGACTGCGTCCTCTGTGGACCAGTTGGCTCTGTAAGCGAACTGCAGTGGGTCCAGGTCGGCAGGGAGACAGTTTTTAATGTGCTGCATGACCAGCCGCTCAAAACACTTCATTAGTATGGGTGTGAGAGAGCCCACCCATTCTTTCTCTCCAGAGATGCTGCCTGACCCGCTGAGTTTCTCCAGCATTTCGTGTCTATCTTCATTTTAAACCAGCATCTGTACTTGCTTCTTACACAGTCTGTTTCAAACTGCATCTTCTTCTATGTCAACCATTTTTCATTACAAAAATGAATGTATTCAATTATTAACAATAATAATATTTACAAAACAACACGCCCACGATCATCATACAAAAATGACCACATTTTCGAAAAACTAAATATTAAATAAGTATGCTACAATCCCGGTGGAAGATGTATTCGGAAGTGGCGGCGCTGGTGAACGGCTGCGACTCGCCTGCAGTCCGTTTGTCTTTACTTTTTTGTGTTGGGTTTTTTTCCGTTTTGTCTAGTTAAGTTTTTGGTTTTTAGGTTGTGTTTATGTGAGGGGGGGGGGGGGGGGGGTTTAACGGGGCTTGCTGTCTCTCCCTTCAGGGGAATGCAACCTTTTTGTCGTATCCCCCTTCTCTGCCTCCGTCTGCGCTGAGGCCTAATGGCGGAGCTGGCGACCTCGAGACTCCGGAGGCAGCCAGTCAGGACTCACCCTGGGCTCGCTCCCGTGAGGGCGGCCCAGCTCGGGGCTGGAACGGCGCTCCCGTGAGGGGCTGTGACGCTCCCGTGAGGGCAGCCTGGCGAGGGGCTGAGACTCTCCTGTGAGGGGCTGTGGCGCTCCCGTCGGAGCGGCCCAGCTCGAGGGAGGAACGGCACTCACGTGAGGGTGATCCGGCTCGGGGCTGGAACGGTGCTCCGGTGGCTGGGACGGCGTTCTGGCGGCTATGACCTGAGTCCGGGGTTCAGCCGCGGACCAGCGGTGGACTGGAGGGCGGCAGCTTCGACCACCCTGGGCCGCGGTGTTTGAGCCGGCCCGTTTGCGGGGTTCGGTGAGCCGCGGGACTGTTTGTGCCATCGCCCGGTGGGGTATCGCCTCAGCGCAGAGGGAGAAGAGGAGGGAAGAGACTGCAGCCCTAAGATTTTTGCCTCCACCACAGTGAGGAGGTGCTTGGAGGATACACTGTGGTGGTGTTAATTTGTGTTTATTCTTGTTTATTATTGTATGATGTATGTATGACTGCAGGCACGAAATTTCGTTCAGACCGTAAGGTCTGAATGACAATAAAGGAATTCAATTCAATTCAATTCAATTCAATTCTTCCACCCTCCGTGATCCCCAACGCTCCCGGAAACCCTTCAAGGTGCCCGTGGGCACACATGAGTATAGAAGTTGTGAGGTCATGTTGCATTTGTATAAGACGTTGGTGAGACCACATTTAGAGTATTGTGTTCAGTTCTGGGCACCATATTACAGAAAATATATTGTCAAACTTGAAAGGGTTCACAGAAGATTTACGAGCATGTTGCCAGGACTAGAGGGTTTGAGCTATAGGGAGAGGTTGAGTAGCCTGTGTCTCTATTCCTTGGAGCGCAGGAGGATGAGGGATGTTCTTACAAAGGTGTACAAAATCATGAGAGGAATAGATCGGGCAGATGCACAAAATATCTCGCCTAGAGTAGGTAAATCAAGGACCAGAGGACATAGGTTCAAGGTGAAGGGGAAAAGATTTAATAGGAATCTGAGGGGTAACATTTTCACACAAAAGGTGGTGGGTGTATGGAACAAGCTGCCAGAGGAGGTAGTTGAGGCTGGGACTATCCCAACATTTAAGAAACAGTTAGACAGGTACATGGATAGGGCAGGTTTGGAGGGATATGGACCAAGCGCAGGCAGGTGGGACTAGTGTAGCTGGGACATGTGGGCCGGTGTGGGCAATCATGTATTGTCTTTCTGCTGATCGGATAGCACGCAACAAAAGCTTTTCACTGTACCTCGGTACATGTGACAATAAACTCTCATCTCCCCGCTACCTTCAGGTAGAAGGTACAGGAACCTGAAGACTGCAACGTCCAGGTTCAGGAATAGCTCTTCCCCACAGCCATCAGGCTATTAAACTCAACATACAAAACTCTGAACATTCATAGCCCATTATCTGTTTATTTACACTTTATCTGATTATTTATTCATGTGTGTATATATTTATATCTTCTTCTTGTGTATGGTGTGCCTAAAGTTGTATTGCATTGTATTGGTTGAAACCGGGCGGACCACGTGAAGGTTGCAATCTCCCACCCCATATATTTATATAATGGTATATGGACACACTGTTCTGCCCTGTAGTCATGCCTACTATCTTCTGTTGTGCTGAAGCAAAGCAAGAATTTCATTGTCCTATCTGGGACACATGACAATAAACTCTCTTGAATCCCTTGAATCTAAACTGTAAATACAATTATAGTTCACGTGGGTATCTAAAATGGGCAGTGTTTCATTCTCCTGTACATGAATCCTTTGACCAGCTAAGTATAACATTTATAAATGTACTTATTCACAAGAGGTTTCCTGTGAATTTATTGAGCTGGTTTGTGATGTGTTGTCTTTCTGCCGACTGGATAGCACGCAACAAAAGATTTTCACTGTACCTCGGTACACGTGACAATAAACTACACTGAACTAAACTGACTAAACGTCTCAACCCGAAACGTCGCCTATTTCCTTCGCTCCATAGATGCTGCCTCACCCGCTGAGTTTTTCCAGCATTTTTATCTACATTGGCAGAACTGATGGTTTGGTGTCAAAATCACTCTACATTTCCTTCAATGTATCCCAAGAAAATAAAGTTGTGTGTAGTGTTCAGGATGATTAGATCCATGTACTGGAGGGCGGACATAATGCTATCATTCTTGCCCGCATTACCTTGCCTTTCCCTGGTGCCTGCGTCAGAGAGGGCTTTACAATGCAGCCTCCAGTCTGAACAACTCGAGCAAGCACCAGTTTCCACGCGGGCATCCGGTGCTACTCAGGAGCAAAGGGGGAGAGGGCGGGGGGGTTCGGTATCTCAATGGAGGCAGTGTGAGGAACAAGTCTTTCTCTCAGCCATCGTTCCTGCTGCCAGCTGCTTCTCATTAGCAGTGATCAGCTGGCTTCTCCTCAGTTGTATATCCCAGTGAGGAATGCGCTTGAACCGACTCAGAAGTCTCTCAGCGGGAAGAACAGTGTAAGAAAAACAGGAGGCATTTGAAACGTTTCAGGGAAGCTGTAAATGCCTATGTTGTAACGCCCGCCTGTACCGCAGAGTCCCAGGTCACATACTGTATAAACACATATCCATGCAAAATTATGTCGAACACGTTTTAGATACTAACAAGTCTCTTATGGCTGTTAAAGATTGAGGCAATATGCCCACTAGTCCTTTCCAACCCCAGCAAGCCTTCAAAATACCAGCAGGACAATGAAGAAACTGAGTGTGAAGAAGGGTCCCGACCTAATCCGTCACCTATTCCTTTTCTCCAAAAATGCAGCCTGACCCGCTGAATTACTCCAGCACTTTGTGTCTTTTTTCAGGATAAACCACTGCTGAGTGTTCCTTACCACTGTTGGCTTCCCGATCTGGAATTTCCACCCTAACCACTCTACCTCCCTCCGCCCCTGTATGTTACTCCTGGAAAACCTTCCTCTTCAATTCCATTTCTGATGTCAAGCTTCAATATGTGAATCATATGGGTTTCGGTTAATTTGTCAATGATAGTTTGACTGTCTTGGGGCATTTTAATGCTTCAATTGTGCTATGATAGTATTATTGTTACATATTTGAATTGAATTGAATTGAATTGAACAGCACGGAAACAGGCCCTTCGGCCCACCGAGTCTGCACCAACCATTGATCGATCACCTGTTCACTAGTGTTATTCCACGTTCGCATCCACTTCCGACACACCAGGGACAATTTACAGAGGGCCAATTAACCTTCAAACCTGCATGTCTTTGGGATGTGGGAGGAAACCGGAGCACCCGGAGGAAACTCACGAGGCCACAGGGAGAACGTGCAAACTCTGTACAGACAGCACCCAAGGTGAGGATTGAACTAAGGTCTTTTGGGCTGTGAGGTAACAGCTCTACCAGATGCACCATGGTGCAATTTACAGTACAGATGGAAAGATTGCAAGATTACAACTGTAAAAATGTGTACAATGCCTTTAATGCCAAGGCAGTGAGTTGTTATAAGCAGGTAGATTCAAGATTCAAGATTCAAGAGAGTTTATTGTCATGTGTCCCTGATAAGACAATGAAATTCTTGCTTTGCTTCAGCACAACAGAACATAGTAGGCATGACTACAGAACAGATCAGTGTGTCCATATACCATTATATAAATATATACACACATGAATAAATAAACTGATAAAGTGCAAATAACAGATAATGGGCTATTAATGTTCAGAGTTTTGTCCGAGCCAGGTTTAATAACCTGATGGCTGTGGGGAAGTAGCTATTCCTGAACCTGGTCATTGCAGTCTTTAGGCTCCTGTACCTTCTACATTAAGGTAGCAGGGATATGAGTGTGTGGCCAGGATGGTATGGGCCCTTGATGATGCTGGCAGCCTTTTTGAGGCAGCGACTGCGATAGATCCCTTCAATGGAAGGGAGGTCAGAGCCGATGATGGACAAAAATTCTGGAGAAACTCAGCGGGTGAGGCAGCATCTATGGATGTCTGAAGAAGGGTCTCGACCCGAAACGTCACCTATTCCTTTGCTCCATAGATGCTGCCTCACCCGCTGAGTTTCTCCAGCATTTTTGTCTACCTTCGATTTTTCCAGCATCTGCAGTTCTCTCTTAAACGTTGTTATGAGCAGGTTCTGACTAAATTTGCTTGGGTTAAAACAAAGTGTGAATCGAGCCTTTAGTAGGGATGTTGATGCGATCAAGGAAAGAGCGTTCACGTCACAGCCCTGTTTCCATCAATCTTTCCACCACCACGCACAAGAAGCAACAAGACAGACAACATTGTTCTCCAGAGATTGTTCACCAGACACTTCTAATCGTGTGTGTGGACTCGATAAGAAGATGAAGGGATGTTGATGTTTATTCAGTGTTCGACCACATGAAACCCACGTAATGGCAAGGCCAATTAAGATTTGAATGAAATAGACTCAAAGTGCTGGAGTAACTTAGCGGGTCAGGCAGCATTGCTGGAGAACATGGATAGGTGACATTTTGGGTTGGGATCCTTCTTCAGACTAATCTAATCTAAGATTGAATAATTTAGTTGCAACTGAATTTTTTTAAGTTTCTGCTATTATGGATACTTCATAGAAACACTGAGGTTTTTATTCTTATAGTCTTATTTGTGTGGGGGAGGATTGCCAGTTTTAGTGAGCTTGCTTCAGAATTATAGAGAGATAATCTCCTAATCCTTTCTCTGTTTTACGTAACCTTGTAGAGTGCACTCTATCCACGCCTACATTATTCAACATTTTACACATTTACTCTGTGGCTGAAATTCCGTATTGCTGAACATAAAACACACGGGGGGCCAAAAATGTTTGCTTGTCTTATTTAGATCTCCCGTCTGTGACAATTAGTGTCACAGATTTGATTCAGCCATGGACCCACGGGCTATATCAAGGCCAGACAAGAATGCTTTTGCCTTAACCAGAGAGCAACCTGCTTGCCTTCATGGAACCTTATGCTCAGTACGGCGCCATTGCCCTAACAGTTTAGTTTAGTTTAGAGATGCAGCGTGGAAACAGGCCCTTCGGCCCAACAAGGCCGTGCCGACCAGCGATCCCCGCACATTAACACTATCCTACACACACTAGGGACAATTTACACTTAAACCAAGCCAATTAACCTGCAAATCTGTACATCTTTGGAGTGTGGGAGGAAACCGAAGATCTCAGAGAAAACCCACGCGGTCATGGGGAGAATGTACAAACTCCGTACGGACAGCACCCGTAGTCGGGATCGAACCCGGGTTTCCGGTGCTGCAAGCGCTGTAAGGCAGCAACTCTACTGCTGCCTCACCGTGCCGGCCTGCTCCAATTAGTTCCACTCGTAGAACATAGATCAGGGAACGGTATAGCACAGGTCCTTCAGTCCACTATGTGTGTGTGGAACATGAGGCCAAGTTAAACTAATTTCCTTGTTTTCTCCCCAGAGCCCTTTAAATTTACTGTTCCTTTTGAAAACTTATTTTTAAATCTGTTTTTGCCACATTTCAGGAGATGCATACCAGATTAAAACAATTCTCTATTCAAAAAAGTTCTAACTATTTCCCATTTGGTTATCAGATTGTGCTGCCATGCACAGTTTTATAATGTTCCTTCTTTTAAGCCACAAAAAGGAAACACTCGGAATCACAAAGTACATTAATAGATTGTTTTCATTAATAGACTGTAATATCTGAATGCTGGAGTAACTCAGCAGGACAGGCAGCATCCATGGAGAGATGGAATGGGTGATGTTACGGGTCAGGAGTTTGTGGTACAGTGATAAAATGTTGTCGGAGACAGTAAGACTGGTCGGAGATCTGGGAAGGGGGAGGGGATGGAGAGAGGGGGAAAGCAAGGGCAACTTGAAGTCAGAGAAGTCAATGTTCATGCCGCTGAGTTGTAAACTGCCCAAGCGAAATATGAGGCGCTGTTCCTCCAATTTGGGCCTCACTGATAATGGAGGAGGCCCAGGACAGAAAGGTTCCCCTTTGTGATTCTTCCTGCTCATCTCCCTCTGTAATATCTGAAGTTGGTCTCGCTTCAAGTCAACACCAAGAACTGTACACCGAAGATAGACACAAAACGCTGGAGTAATCCAGCGGGTCAGGCAGCATCTCTGGAGAAGGGTCTCGGCCCGAAACGTCACCCATTCCTTCTATTCAGAGATGCTACCTGTCCCGCTGAGTTACTCCAACGTTTTGTGTAAACTAGCATCTGCAGTTCCTTCCTGCACTAGTGCCATGATTTTAACATAGCAGAAACTGCCCTGCAGCTGCACGGATAGACTTATCAAGCAAAAGCTGACACTGAACCACATTCAGAGTTTATGCATTGTCTCAAGACGGGAGAGAGGTAAGACAATCTACAGGAGCCGCTACCTCACCACTGCCAGCATCATCAAGGACCCGCACCAACCTGGCCACGTTCTCATTTCACTCCTGCCATCGGGAAGGAAGAAGGTACAGGAGTCTGAAAACTGTGAGGTCCAGGTTCAGGAGCAGCTTGTTCCCTGCAGCCATCGACTATTGAACATTACAAATTCCAACTAAACTCCGAACTATCAACTGCACTCGGGACTTCGGACATGTTGTGGTGTTGTCACTATTTTGAGTTTCTTTTAATTTTGTGAACTCCTTTATTTGTTTGTTTATTGTATTATTTGTTGAGAGCTGTGTTCACCAACCGGAGTGCCCTGCACAGAGGCAGATCGGCAGAGTTGCTGCCTCACAGCGCCAGGAACCCAGGTTCCATCCTGACTACGGGTGCTATCCTGTGTAGTTTACACGTTCTCCCTGTGACCATCTGGGTTTTCCCCGGGTGCTCCGGTTTCCTCCCACATTCCCAAATCATGCAGGTTTGTAGGTTCATTGGTCGGAAGAAATTGTAAATTGTCCCTAGTGCGCTGTGTGTGCTAGTGTCGGTCGGGGACTCAGTTGGCCAAAGGGCCCGTTTCCACACTGTATCTCTAAACGTTAAACTCTAATCTTTAAACGAAACAGTTATTGCTGCTGCAAGTGAGAATTTTATTGCTCCATTTCATCTGGTCATCTATGGTGGAGTGATTAAACTTAGGGAAAATACAGTGATAGAAACATAGAAAATAGGTGCAGGAGGAGGCCATTTGGCCCTTCGAGCCAGCACCGCCATTCATTGTGATCATGGCTGATCGGCCCCAATCAATAACCCGTGCCTGCCTTCTCCCCATATCCCTTGATTCCACTAGCCCCTAGAGCTCTATCTAACTCTCTCTTAAATCCATCCAGTGATTTGGCCTCCACTGCCCTCTGTGGCAGGGAATTCCACAAATTCACAACTCTCTGGGTGGTGGAAGATTGCAACCTTCACGTGGTCCGCCCTGTTTCGACGAATGCAATCAATCCGGCGTACACAATTAAATAAGATTAAATAGAACATGTTGTCCGACAACTTTAGGCTGTGCACGCCATACGCCAGAAGAAGAAGACAACTCTCTGGGTGAAAAAGTTTTTTCTCACCTCAGTCTTAAATGGCCTCCCCTTTATTCTAAGACTGTGGGCCCTGGTTCTAGACTCGCCCAACATTGGGAACATTTTTCCTTCATCTAGCTTGTCCAGTCCTTTTATAATTTTATATGTTTCTATAAGATATCCCCTCATCCTTCTAAACTCCAGTGAAGCAATAGAATAGAATAGAAGCAGGAGTATATGAGAGACCGTAGTTCAATAAAAGATATCTCATATTTCGCTTGGGCAGCTTACAACCCAGCGGTATGAATATTGATTTATCTAACTTCAATCCTTGCATTCTCTCTCTGTCCATCGCACTCCCACCCAAGTCGTACCCATTTCAAAGTTGTCTTGTTGAGTCTCATTGTTTGTAACTCGTTTTCACCTTTGCCCACTGCTAACAATGGCCTGTTCCATTTATCATTGTTACTGTTTTTGCATATCTTTCATTCATTTGTTCTACATCTCTCTACATCATCGTCTATATCTCTTGTTGTCCCTTTCCCCTGACTCTCAGTCTGACGAAGGGTCTCGACCTGAAACATTGCCTATTCCTTTTTTCCATAGATGCTGTCTGTCTCACTGAGTTACTCCAGCATTTTGTGTCTATCTTCTTTAAATAAAATATATCAATTGGAGAGGTATTATTTTCCCTCAGAGCACCTGTTCAGCAGGTTTTCATTGATGGGTGTAGTCACTGAGCCTTTATCCTCGGTCCAGATGACACTGCATGGTAAACATCCACCGGCATAATCGATAACAACCGCAGGGGATGCAACACTTGTTCCTATACCCCCCTCTCTCAACTCCGTCCAAGGACCTCGACAGTCTTTTCAGGTGAGGCAGGGGTTCACTTGCACCTCCTCCAACCTCATCTACTGTATCCGCTGTTCCAGGTGTGGACTCCTGTATATCGGCGAGACCAAGCTCAGTCCGCCTAAACCTACCTGATCTCCCGGTT
Organism: Amblyraja radiata; assembly: GCF_010909765.2. Classification (NCBI taxonomy): domain Eukaryota; kingdom Metazoa; phylum Chordata; class Chondrichthyes; order Rajiformes; family Rajidae; genus Amblyraja; species Amblyraja radiata. The sequence continues at coordinate 5,612,952 of NC_045989.1, forward strand.
GCTGAACACTTTAACTCCCCCTCCCATTCCCAATCTGACCTTTCCATCCTGGGCCTCCTCCATTGTCAGAGTGAGGCCCAGCGCAAAGTGGAGGAACAGCACCTCATATTTCGCGGTACACCCCTGCGGTATCAACATGACTTCTCTAACTTCAAGTAACCCTTACTTTCCCTCTATCTCCATCCCTCCCCCTTCCCAGTTCTCCGACCACTTAGTGTCTCCGACTACATTTTATCTCTGTTTGCTTTGTTGTTACCTTCTCCCAGCTAACAATGATCTATTCTCCATTTTCCTTGACCTCCATTCCCTTTGTCCTGTTTTCACACCTTTACACTTCCTTATCTATACTCTTCCTTGTCTCTGTACCTCCCACGCCCCTGACATCAGTCTGAAGAAGGGTCTCGACCTGAAACGTCACCCATTCCTTCTCTCCAGAGATGCTGCCTGTCCCGCTGAGTTACTCCAGCTTTTTGTGTCTATCATTGATAACAACAGAATCCATTTAGTGAGCCAAGCTGTCATGGGTGAAAGCATTGGCTGTGTTATTGTCTGTTTGTGATGCCAAGTATTGTGTTGCCAGGCGATGGAATCGTCTCTTCCTTTGGTTGCGATGTCCTAATTAAGACCACTATCGCTGGGTCACATCTCAGTAGGTTGTGGAATGGTTGTGAGTTGAGAGAGGTCAGGGAGGGAGGGAGCAAATTACTTTGGATAAACCAACAAAGAGCCATTCAGCGACGCAGACAATGTGTTTAGCTGCGATCGTCGTTAATTTGCAAAGCAAATGAGAGGAACTGCCATCGATTGCCAGTTTGCAAGAGGATACTTGGAAAAGGATAGAAGGAAAAATACTAACACGGCTTGTTTTTATACAACCTTTGCAAACTTGTGATCAAATATTTGAGGTTAGAACAACGTAACATTCGGCAGTGAGCTGTGATTGTCTAGGTAGAGCTGCATGCAGTTGGGCTGTTTGTACTGTTGATGGTGCCCATAGCCGTGCATGGCCACCTGATGGGTGCCCGTCCGAAGCTGGAAGTGAGTGGATGCTGCTAGCCAGTTGGAAGCAAAACTGCCAGAGTGAAGGAGATTGCTGTCTGAGTCAAACATAATGTCAAGACCATCACCCATCGACGCACACATAACCCGTATCTCTCCAAACGATGTATCTATCCAAAAGTATTTTAAATGCCACTAATGTATCTGCTTCAACCACCACCCCCGGCAGCACGTTCCAGACACCCACCACCCTCCTGTGGAAAAAATGTCCTGCAAATCTCCTTTAAACGTTGCCCTTCTCACCTTTAAGATATGCCCTCTAGCGTTTGACTTTCCCATTCTGGGATAAAAGGTTCTGACTGTCTACCCTATCTACGCCTCCCATAATTTGATATACCTATCAGGTCTCCCCGCAATCTCCAGCATTTGAGAGAAAACAATCCAAGTCTGTTCAACCTTTCCCTGTATGTAGCTAATAGACCCTGTTCTGACCATCTTTCCGGTGAACCTCCTCTGCACCATTCCCAAGCCTCCACACCCTGCCTGTAACTGGGCAACCGGAACTGCACGCAATTGTGGTTGGGCCAATGGTGTAGCCAGTAGAGATACAGCCTCACAGCTTCAGGTTCGATTTGCTTCTTGTCTCTGTGGACTTTACATATTCGATCCATGACTGCATGGGATTTATCCAGCAACACAAGTTTGGCTCTCCCAAAGACGTGCAGGTTGATACACTGGCTGGCCACTGTAGTCTGTCCCTAGTGTGCAGGTAAGTGGTAGAATCTGGGGGAGGTTGATGGGAATTTGGGACAGAGAAAAGTCCAGCACAGGTACAGACCACAACGTGTGTGTTGAACTTAATGCCAAAGTAAACCAATCTCATCTGCTTACATGCAGTATAAATAGGGCTGCACAGTGTTGCAGCATTTAAGCTGTTGCCGTACAGCGCCAGAGACCTGGGTTCAATCCTGACTATGGGTGCTGTCTGTACGGAGTTTGGACATTCTCCCTGTGAGTGGGTGACCACCTGCGTGGGTTTTCTCCGGGTGCTCCGGTTTCCTCCCACACTCCAAAGACGTACAGGTTTAATTGGCTTGGGATAATTGTAAATTGTCCCCAGTGTGTGTAGGACTAGTGTTAGTGTGCGGGGATCGCTGGCCGGCGCGGGCTCAGTGTGCCAAAGGGCCTGTTTCCGCACTGTATCTGTAAACTAAACCAAACTAAACTAAAAGCTTTTAAGAAGGAACTGCAGATGCTGGAAAATCGAAGGTACACAAAAATGCTGGAGAAACTCAGCGGGTGCAGCAGCATCTATGGAGCGAAGGAAATAGGCAACGTTTCAGCCCGAAACGTTGCCTATTTCCTTCGCTCCAGTGGTGCAGAGGAGTTTCTCCAGCATTTTTGTGTACCTAAACTAAAAGCTGTTGGTTGGAGGAAGTGTGCTGGTGCCGACCCAAATGCAAGAATATAATTTGGAACATTTTCTATGTGGGAAATGCGGCGAATACTGGGAAGGGGATAGCTTATCTTGGAAGGCACGGATTCTCTCACACCTTCTGCCTTTTCACCTCTGGCCTTTCTCTAGCCATCTGCCTATCAAGAACCCCCCTCACCTGTATCCATCTATTGCCCCCAAGGCTTTGCCTGCCCCTAGTCTCTTCCAGCTTTCTAACCACCCCCCACCCCCACCCTCCACCCCCACCCCAAACCGTCCCCCCACAAATAGAGTGGAGAATGATCCTTACCCAAAATGTCACCTTTATTCATGTTCTCCAGAGATGCTGCCAGACCCGCTGAGTTACTCCAGCACTTTGTATCTTTTCTTTGTAAACCAGCAACTGCAGTTCCTTGCATTAAAGCAGCTGATTTAAAATCTCATCCGGAGAGCAGCACCTCCAGCAAAGGTTAACAATGAGCATTGTTGAACGGTTTCGAGTTAAGGAGCTGAAAACAATTCATTACAAATAATTGGAATGTGTAAAATGTGTTTTAATGTTGCTCTCTGAGGGAATTAATGCAGGGAATTGATGGATATGGAGATTGGCTTAACAATGGCATTGTGTTCAGCACGGACATTGTGGGCCGAAGGGCCTATTCCTGCGCTGTTCTGTTCTATGGTCTGCGTGAGTGGGGTGGGAGATTGCATGGTCCGCCCTGTTTCAACGAATGCAATCAATCTGGCGCGCACAATCAAATAAGATCAAATAGAACAAGTTGTCCTACAACTTTAGGCTGTGCACCCCATACACAAGTAGAAGAAGAAGTCTATGTGAGTGAGTTTTGGTGATGAGGCTAGGTGTCCATTATGGGTTGATCAGTGTTCTGTCAGTCTTGCCTTAGTTTATTCACATTGCTGGCTATACTTGCCCATCGAACTGCAAAGATCTGGAAGAGCTTCCCCTGTCTCCTATCCCCCCCCCCCCCCCCCCCCCCCCCCCTTCCACCTGCACTTTGCAAATGGAAGCCTCAACGTTCTACGCTGGCTTAATTAATTAAAAGTTGCTTTGAGTGATGGCTTGTGACAACCTAATCCACTTCAACTGACCCTACAAAGCTTTCTTCCACAGCCTGCAGCTTCTCAGTTGTACGGACCTCCCGGGAGAAGCCAGTGCCCTCCGTTACTGGACCCAGCCAGCTTCTAAACCGCTCTCTGCCATCGCCTGGTGAGTCACAATCATTCCCAACCAGCGAAGGTCTCGGTCTCGGTCTCGGTCACACGGAATCGGGACACATTTTCACAGCGAGGTACGGCAGCCTGTCGACGCGCCCAGGGAGAACAGGCGCCCTGACACAGGAGTGAACAATTGCAGATTGCATTAACGACACGGAAATGGTGGAGGATTTAAACTTAAAGTCCTTTACGGTTTTTTTAAATCGTCAATATAAAGAAAAAAATGTCACAAAAGCTGCGATACTGAGCCAAAAAAAGCTTAAATGTTAAAGTAAAACTATTAATCTGTCAAATACTGTCTAATTCTGATAAAATACTTACGAGAACACAACACCGGACCACTGCTGTTTATGTGCAATGTTTAACCATTTAAGGCTCAATTCTCCACCCGTTTTGCTGCCCATTTCATCAATGGTTCGAACAGCTGTTCTCACTGTTATTCTATCTTGACTTCAACAGTACGTGGCCGTATATATCTGCACCTTCCGCGAGGGTTTCCCATGGTTTACGAGGAAATAGACTATAGACTTTCAGAATCACTGGTTTCACATTGATGCAAATTTCAACCCAAGTCTTTGCTTAAAACTGTAATTGGACTGGGGCTAATTGATCTGTGGGACAGTGATGTCTGCAGCAATATACTATTTATGTGTATGCGTATACTATTTATCCTATTCCACTGACTGGCTTGCACGCAAAAAAAGCTTTTCACTGTACCTCGGTACATGTGACTATAAACTCAACTCAACTGATGCAGACCAAACTATTATCAAAGGAAGTGGGCTGCATTGTGTGAATAATAAAGTAAGATTGTTATCTTTCATTCACTGCTATCTATCACTTCCCTCTGGAAGGCGACTCCGGACTGTCAAAGCTGCCACAGCCAGACATAAAAACAGTTTTTATCCACGAGTAGTTGCTCTACTCTACAGCCAAAAATCTGTAGCCTCCCTTTGATCTGGTATTTTGTTGGTTCACATGCTTGATCAATGGTGTTTTATCATTAATGTTTTATTATTATTAATGTTTAGTGTTTTCTGGGTCATTCGTAACTGTCACTGTATTTCATGTTGTTACTTGTGGGCGGTGCACTAAGGCAAATTCCTTGTATGTGAATACTTGGCCAATAAACTTACTTACTTACTTACTTCATGATATAATGTCTGCGAGAATAGTCCTCAGAATAGTCCTGGATCTAATGCAGATTATAATCCCATTCCATTGCTCGATCTGTACTAATTGTTGAACATGAACGATTGCTGATTCAACATAGTTTTTAACACGATCCAGGTCAGGATTGAACAGATTACTATTGACTCCATCTACACTTCACGCTGCCTCGAAAAAGCAGCCAACATAATCAAAGACTTGTCACACGCCTGATATTTCTTCCTCTCCCTTCTCCCATAAACTGATGTCTATCTGCACCTCCAAGTGGCAGAATTCTTAATGCCTGAACTCACTGCCCTATGATCAAGGGAACTGCTCCTTTTTGAGAAAGACCCCTCAACGCCTCAGGTATCCAAATCTACTTTACAACCAATGAAGGGCATTTGAAGCATCGTCACGAAGTAGGAAACAAAGACCCACACACAGCGATGTGATTGTGATCTTTTTTTGTTCAATGTTGCTTGAGGATCAAATGTTGGCCACAATAGTAATGTGGGTTCTTTGACATCCGATTAAGAATTTAGACTGGTCTTCTTCTCAATGTCTGATCAGAAAGATGGCATCCCTTTGTTTGTATCACTGCCTGCGACATATTGGCTTGGATTGAATTCAATTGAATTGAATACTTTTAGTCAGATGTGCCAAGTCACAATAATATTCTTCGCTTGCATACTCAAGGTATGCAAATAGTCACCACTTAAAGGGCGCTTGGTTTGTTGATTGCATTCTGATTGAGACAGTTGTAGGTGCAGTGGTCTTTCACCTGAACTGGACCTTCAGAGCAGCATTGAGGTAGACATGTGACCCATTAAATTACCCGCCTGCCTGTGTGTTCAGGAGGACGTGAGCAAACCCATGGAATTCCCATTGACCCAGCAAAGATAAGAGAAGATTGGTTTAAGGTGAGGGGAAAAAGGTTTGATGGAAACATGAGCGGTGACTTTTTCACACAAAGTGTGGTGGGTGTACGGAACGGGCTGCTGTAGGAGGACGTTGAGGCATGTGTTATTGCAACGTCTAAGAAACGTTTAGACAGGTACAGGGATAGGGCAGGTTTATAAGGATATGGGCTAAACACAGGCAGGTAGGACTAGTGGAGAAGGGACATTTTGGTTGGTCTGAAGAAGGGTCTCGACCGGAAACATCACCTATTACTTCGCTTCATAGATGCTGCCTCACCCGCTGAGTTTCTCCAGCATTTTTACTACCTTCAATTTTTCCAGCATCTGCAGATCTTTCTTAATCTCTTGGTTGGCATAGGCAAGTTAGGCCAAAGGGCCTGTTTCCATGCTGTGACTCTATGACTCTATGAAACATAGAACATTGAAACATAGAAAATAGGTGGAGCATTAGGCCATTCGGCCCTTTGAGCCAGCACCACCATTCAATACGACCATGGCTGATCATCCAAAATCCCCGTTCCTGCTCTCTCCCCATATCCCTTGATTCCGTTAGCCCTAAGAACTATGTCTAACATTAAATTAAAATTAAATTTATATTAAAATTAAGAGCTAAATCTAACTCTCTCTTGAAAACAGCATCTCTGGAGAACATGGATAGGTGACGTATTGGGTCGAGACCCTTCTTCAGATCTTCTTCAGAATTCAAAAAATTCTTTGTATTTCAAAATGGCAAAAACAATGATTTAAACTGGGAAATAATCTTGGGGCGGCACAGAGTTGCTGCCTGACAGCTCCAGAGACCCAGGTTTGATCCTGACTATGAGTGCTGTCTGTATGGAGTTTGTACATTCTCCCTGTAATCGCGTGGGTTTTCTCCGGGTGCTCCGGTTTCCTCCCACATCCCAAAAACATGCAGGTTTGTTAGTTAATTTGCCTCTGTATATTGCTCCTAATGTGCAGCACATTGTTTCAACCAACAGTAGTGGTTTCTAGAGACTTGGATAATTGATCTGGAGATATAAATTAAAAAACAACCTTATAGTAGTTGCAGTGGCCATTTGGCTTAATTTTGTGTGTCGTAAATTATAGCATTTACCTTTAAATTTTGTCTGCCTGTAATTATGTGGGTGGAATTTATTACATAGTCGGAGGCGACTATAGTAGTTATGGAAATTTATGTCAAGAAATTAAATTAATCTGGAAGTAAAATAAAAGCTAGTATCTATGAGTGAAATTCCTCAGTCACTATCTGTAGTATGGCTGGGTTAGCTTTGGTATCCTCGGCTGTGGTAAACTATTGTCTGGGTTAGGACTGCCGTTACCCTGTCTCAACTATGTGGCCGCTTCCTTTCATCATCAGTTTCATTCACAGTTGACAGGAACATGAGGAAGTGAATAACATTTAGTGCAAGCCTGTAAAGTCCGATCAAAGATAGTCCGAGGGTCCCCGGTGAGGTGGAGAGTAATTCAGGACGATGAATCTCGCCAGATTCAGGGATGGTTCAGTCGCCTGATAACAGCTGGGAAGAAACCGTCCCTGAATCTGGCGAGATTCATCGTCTCTTACAAACAATGGCCTCACGCTGCAGTCGGCTCGTCATCTCTCCTGCAGCAGTGTTTCATATTGCCACAACACGCCGTGTCCAAAAGCATTCTTCTAATCTCCCTCTCATGTAGTTTCCGAGTGTTTATCTTGAGATCACGACCTTCAGTAGTCCTGTTATTGACAAGTGAAATATTTCTATCTGCGTCGGAAGGTAACTGCAGATGTTGGTTTAAATCTAAGACAGACACAAAGTGCCGGAGTAACTCAGCGGGACAGGCAGCATCTCTGGAGAGAAGGAATGGTTGATGTACATCAGTCACTGAAAGTAAGCATGCAGGTACAGCAGGCTGTGAAGGAATCAAATGGCATGTGGGCATTCATAGCGAGAGGATTTGAGTATAGGAGCAGGGAGGTCCTTCTGCAGTTGTACAGGGCCCTAGTGAGACCGCATCTGGAGAATTATGTGTGGTTTTGGTCTCCTAATTTGAGGAAAGATATTCTTGCTATTGAGGGAGTGTAGGTTCACCAGGTTAATTCCCGGGATGGCGGGATGGACTTATCATGAAAGAATAGGTCGACTTGGCTTGTATTCACTGGAATTTGGAAGGATGAGAGGGTTTCTTATAGAAACATATAAAATTCTTAAAGGATTGGACAGGCTAGATGCAGGAAATATGTTCCCGATGTTGGGGGAGTCCAGAACCAGGGGTCACAGTTTAGGAATATGGGGTAGGCCATTTAGGGCTGCGATGAGGAAGAACCTTTTCACCCAGAGAGTTGTGAATCTGTGGAATTCTCTGCCACAGAAGGCAGTGGAGGCCAATTCACTGAATGTTTTCAAGAGAGAGTGGGTAGCTCTTAGGGCTAACGGAATCCAGGGATATGGGGGAAAAAGGAGGAACGCGGTACTGATTTTGGATGATCAGTCATGATCATATTGAATGGCGATGCTGGATCAAAGGGCCGAATGGCCTGCTTCTGCACCTATTTTCTACGTTTCTATATTTCAGACTTAGGTTCCGACCCGAAACGTCACCTATTACTTTTCTCCAGAGATGCTGCCTGACTGAGTTACCACACACACTGGAGACAATTTACACTTATACAAAGCCAATTAACCTACAAACCTATACGTCTTTGGAGTGTGGGAAGAAGCCGAAGATCTCAGTGAAAAGCCATGCAGGTCACGGGGATAATGTACAAACACCGTACAGACAGCGCCCATAGTTGGGATCGAACCCAGGACTGCGGCGTTGCAAGCGCTGTTAAGCAGCAACTCTATCCCTGCGCCTCCGTGCCGCGGGCTTGCTTGGAGTCGCACCTTGATGGAAAAATTCCAATTGTGCGATGTGGAGAAGAGCAGGCGGCCCATGACCGTATTTCCCAATCAACGCAGAGGAAAAGGTCCCTGTTATCACACTGCTCTCTGTGGAATCCTGCTGTGAATTAATCAGCTGATGCAAGTTTGCATTGACTGTAAAATGCTTTGGGTTAAGGGTCTGTCCTTGGCACATAAATTACGCGACCTCGTGGTCACGTTGAGGCGCACGGGCATCGTATGGCCACGTGGGGCCGGTCCCACTTAGAAGCGTGGAGGGATATGTAGTTGTGCATGACTCCGAAATTTTTGTAGTGAAATTTTTGTAGTGAACTAAATCTAAATTTTTGTAGTGAAATTTTTGTAGTGAACTAAATCTTCGCGCACCAATGGTCTGCCGCGAAACTGACGGCCAAAGTGGGACAGGCCCAATACCCTGGCGCGACACAACGTCTCACCTTCAACAGCAACAGAAGCAGGCAAACGATCGCCGAACTCGGCCTGGGGCTCACGGCCGTTGCGGTCCGGATCCGCCCCCACTTCTACCGGTCCCGCTGAATTACTCCAGCGTTGTGTCCATCTTCAAATTATGTCACGCGCTCCAGATGGCTGTGCGTGCGCATGTAATCGCACCCGACCTTCGCGGGACCGTCGCAGCTCAACGCGACCACGAGGTCGCGTAATTAGCGTGCCAAGGACACGTAAGTGGGACAGGCCCTTTAGTTTGAAGTTGTGATCACTACTTTCTTTAGACAAGTGTGTGTTTCACTACACTGATACAACAGCCACATGCCAACATCTTCGGTGGAGTTGCTGCCTTACAGTGCCAGAGACCCAGGTAGGTTAATTGGCCTTGGTAAAGAATGTAAATTGTACCTAGTGCGTAGGATAGTGTTAGTGTGCGGGGACCTTTGGTCGGCGTGGACCTGGTGGGCCGAAGGGCCTGTTTCTCTGCTGTATCTCTAAAAAATGAAAACCAAAATCATTCGATACGAGGAATGGTGACAAGTTGGAGGAGGTGAACACTCCGACTAGTTACCGAGTCGCACTGTAAAGAGAGACCCTCTCCAAAAAAGTGAAGAAAAACCACAAACAAGCATTTATTAAAAAACTTGAAAATAACATTGCCTGTCGTCAACTTGAAAATGGAATTAAATTCCAGTCACCTACAATATTTTCCTAATATTTCTGACATCAAGCAGAGCAGGAGGAATGTTTCCTTCAAAGGAAACATCAGACAATCTGCTTCATTCAGTGGCTGGTATGCGCGCGTCACTCTGTACTGATTAGTGCAGTTTGGCCTCTCTGCTCTGCTGGGTGGCGCGTTTCTGCAGACTAATTGCATTTTGCAAGATTACACGGTTATCTTTACAACACTGAATGGCTTTGTGTAGCTGCCTGAGCTGCAGCAAGACTACTCCCAGACCCTTCCTCGCACTTTAATGTCCACCCAATTTCCCTCATGTGAAGGAAGGCACTGATTCTTGTTCAGGTACGGCTTTACAAGAGCAAGTGTTCAGGAGCATAAATATTCTCTGTACCCTTTCCGACTTAATAACATCTTTCCAATAACATGGTGTCCAGAACTCTAAACGTGGCCTCAGCAACATCTTGTAAGAGCAAGTGTTGAACCCGCTTGGTTCATTTTGTGGTGTGATACAGCGTGGAGACAAGCCCTTCGGAACAGCTTGCCCACACCGACCAACGTCTCACCTCCATGCGTTTGGCCCATGTCCCTCTAAACCTGTCCTATCCATATACCTGTCTAATTGCTTCTTAAACATTGTGATAGTATCTGCCTCAACTATCTCCTCTGGCAGGTGGCTCCATGCACCCACCACCCTTTGTGGGGAAAAAGCTACCCCTCAGATTCCTATTAAATCTTTCCCCCTTCACCTTCAACCTATGTCCTCTGGTTCTTGATTCCCCTGCTCTGGGCAAGAGACTGTGTGCGTCCACCCGATCTATTCCTCTCCTGTTTTTATACACCTCTATAAGATCACCTCTCATCCTCCTGCGCTCCAGAGAATAGTGCTGAACCTCTCTCTTGATCCTTGAATCCTAGCAACAAAAATATTGTCTGTACCCTTTCCAACTTAAAAACATTGTTCCTATAACATGGTGCCCAGAACTGAACACAATACTCTAAATGTGGCCTTGTACAACTGCAACATGAGCCAGTCTCAGAGGCCAGTGTGTTCATGGTACAAGGCTTACTTCAGTGAGTTGGGTTGCTGACCCATTACAACCTTGTTGAGGTGCAGTACTACTGGATGTGCCATTTGTCAGACAAGATCTTAAACCAAAATGTTCTGTTCTACAGTTTAAAGTTCTAGAGATACAGCCACTTCCCGACTGGACTACTGCAACTCACTTCTCCTTGGCATCAGCTCCACCTACATCAACCGACTCCAACTGGTCCAGAACGCAGCCGCCCGACTCATCACCCACACCAAATCCTGGCATCACATCACTCCAGTCCTCAAACAACTTCACTGGCTTCCCATCTCCCACCGGATCACCTACAAAATCCTGTTCCTCACCTACAAAGCCCTCCACCATCTGGCCCCCCCATATCTCACTGACCTCCTCTCCCCCTACCAACCCTCACAGTCCCTCAGATCCACATCAGCCGGTCTCCTCTCCATCCACAAATCCAACCTCCGCAGTTTTGGGGACAGAGCCTTCTCCAGGGCAGCTCCCAGGCTCTGGAACTCCCTCCCCCAACTGATCCGCAATTCCGTGTCCCTCACCATCTTCCAGTCCCGCCTCAAGACTCATCTCTTCACCTCTGCCTATCCTTAGCCCCACGTCCCCCTCCCTTTTCATCTGTGCTTGAATTGCCTCATATTGTGTTTTGAATTGAATTCTGTCTTTACTTTGTGTACTAGTCATGTCTCTACTATTTATTTCATTCCGCTTACATGTTTTTCCTCTACTTGCTAAATTTTTGTAAGGTGTCCTTGAGACTCTTGAAAGGCGCCCATAAATAAAATGTATTATTATTATTAGCATGGAAGCAGGCCCTTCAGCCAGACCACTGATCAACCATTCATACTAGTCCTACGCTATCCCACTTTGTCATCCACTCCCAATACACAAGTGACAATTTGCAGAGGCCATTTAACCTACAAACCCGTGCTCCTTTTGGGATGAGGGAGGAAACCAGAAAACCCGGAGGAAACCCATGTGGTCACAGGGAGAACGTGCAAACTCCACGCAGGCAGCACCCGAGGTTAGGATGGAACCTGGGTCTCTGGCGCTGTGAGGTAGCGGCTTTACCACCTGCGCCACTGTGCTGCCCTCTAGCTTGGACGGATATAAAAGACTCCCGTGCAACCTTTTGAAAAAGAATCAGGGAGTTGCTCAAAGGTAGACGAAAATGTTGGAGAAACTCAGCGGGTGAGGCAGCATCTATGGAGCGAAGGAAATAGTTAAAGTTTCGGATCGAGGGAGCTTTGACCGCCCCGATCGCGGGAGCTTTCTCCGCACTGATCACGGGACCTTCGATTGCCGACTGCGGGAGAAAAAGAGGAAAGAAAGTATAAGTTATTTGCCTTCCATCACAGTGGGGAATGTGAGGTCGCCGAAGAAACAAGGTGGACGTGCTGCCTGCGCTGGTGGGGACTCGGAGGGAGTGTTGTGAGTGCGGTGATCTCGGTGTTTGCGGAGACATGGTGCCATGAGTCTAGTGCGAGTGTGAACGGCCTCTGACTATTTGGGTGGACAGGGACTGCAGAGAGAGTGACAGCGGTCGGTACAACTCTGGTCACATCACGGTGAAGGGGCGTGTGTGTGGCCCGAACACTGGACATGGCTGTGGATCTCTGCTTATGCTGTGTGTCCTGGGGATTCTCACACGCTGCTGTGGTGGCTGTTTAAGTTCTATGTTGTTGTGTTTCTTGTCGCTGTTTTGTATGACTGTTGGCAAATCTAATTCCTTGTATGATTACATACTTGGCTATTAAATTAATTACAATTAAAATTAATTAGAATATAGTTCTCAGTATTGTAGAGCAGCAGGTCCATAGGCAAGTTCAATGCCCTGAATGGGGTAGAGGTGAATCGGACAGTACCCTAGCTTATGGAAGGACCATTCAGAAGCCTGAAACCAGAGGGGAAGAAACTGTTACTGGGTCTGGTGGTGTGCGCTTTCAAGCTTCTGTACCTTCTGTCATATAGGAACGGGGAGAAGAATGAATGACAGGGGTTGGACAAGTCTTTGATTATGTTGACTGCTTTTCCGAGGCAGTATGAAGTGTAGATGGGGTCAATGGTGGGATGTGCGATGTTGCAATTTCTTGTGGTCTTGGGCAGAGCTGTTCTCAGGAGCTGGGATTCCAGTAAGGGACACCAAAGAGCAATTATAGAAACATAGAAAATAGGTGCAGGAGTAGGCCATTCGGCCCTTCGAGCCTGCACCGCCATTCAATATAATCATGGCTGATCATCCTACTCAGTATCCTGTACCTGTCTTCTCTCTATACCCCCTGACCCCTTTAGCCACAAGGGCCACATCTAACTCCCTCTTAAATATAGCCAATGAACTGACCTCAACTACCTTCTGTGGCAGAGAATTCCAGCAATTCACCACTCTCTGTGTGAAAAATGTTTTTCTCATCTCGGTCCTAAAAGATTTCCCCCTTATCCTTAAACTGTGATCCCTTCTTCTGGACTTCCCCAACATCGGGAACAATCTTCCTGCATCTAGCCTGTCCAAACCCGTAAGAATTTTGTAAGTTTCTATAAGATCCCCCCTTATTATATTTCTGAGGTAGGACTGCTGTGGAGATTTGGGACCATTTCTGAGCCATCAGTAGCAAGTTAATATATCTCGATCTCTATGATCATTGTAATTTCCTCAGAAAGTTGAATTGAAATGTAAAACCTCAGCCATTTCCCCCCAGTTTTAAATCTGGTCCCCAGAGTCATGAACCAAGTGCCAGACGTCAGGAATCGGAGCTATCAGTACACGTGCTTGAATATAATTGGTGACATCTCATGTATTCCCGGTTATACAGATCCCACAGGAACATGATGTTTGAAGTGATTTACATGACTGCACTGTCTGGAGTGAGTAAAAGAAAGCAGAACACAGCGCCATCGCCTATCAGGCACTGAAATAAAAGTCAAGGAAATCAGAACAGGAACAAGCAGAACACAGCAAGCAGCTTTACATTAGGGACAAGGTTATATTCTGGAGCTCTGGTGACAAAAAATGCTGTGGGACAGAGGGCTTCTTATATATAAGGCTAAAGCCCCTGTCCCACTTTCACGACCTAATTCACGACCTCTGCCGAGTTTGCCCTTGACTCATACTCACAGCATGGTCGCCACAAGGTCGTAGGAGGTCTTCGTAACTCTTCCTCATGCTCGTGAGTGGTCTCCACGTACTCGTGGCATCGAATATGTCGCGGCGTTTTTTCCAGCCTGATAAAAAATGTCCACGAGTAAAAAAAGGTCAGCATGGAAAAAATCGATACTTTTTACTCGTATGTAGGTCGTAGTAGGCCGTGGGTAGTCGTAGGTAGTCGTAGGTCGGTAGAGGCCCGAGAAAAAAACATGCAAATGTGACATCATTTTATCATGTGATCATTTTCCACTCGTAGCTAGTCGTAGTTGGTCTTAGGTGTGGAAGACTGAGGTCGAGGGAGGTCTGTAGGAGGTCTTTTACTTCGGAGAGTCAACACGACCTTGACATTTTTTTCAACTCGTCTATGGTCTTCTAAACTCGTGGATTAGGTCGTCCAAGTGGGATAGGCCCTTAAGTCTTTCAAACTGGCACCATTCTGCTGTTTTGCACTTGCCATATTTATTGTCAAAGTCAAAGTTAAAGTCAAAGTAGCCTTTATTGTCATTCAGACCTTTTGGTCTGAACGAAATTTCATTGCCTTGCAGTCATACATATAATAAAAATGACAAAAACACACAATAAACACAAATTAACATCCACCACAGTGAGTTCACCAGGCACCTCCTCACTGTCTCCGGGTCCCGCAGTCGCCGCTCCAGGTCCCGCAGTCTCCGTTCCGGGCCGCCGCCCCAGCTCCAGGCCGCTGCCCCAGCTCCGGGTCCCGCCACCCCAGCTCCGAGCAGCCGCCCCAGCTACAGGCCGCTGCCCCAGCTCCGGGTCCCGCCACCCCAGCTCCGAGCAGCCGCCCCAGCTCCAGGCCGCTGCCCCAGCTCCGAGCAGCTGCCCCAGCTCCGAGCAGCCGCCCCAGCTCCGGGCCGCCGCCCCAGCTCCGAGCAGCCGCCCCAGCTCCGAGCAGCCGCCCCAGCTCCAGGCCGCTGCCCCAGCTCCGGGTCCCGCAGTCTCAGCTCCGAGCCCCGCTGCATCAGCTCCAGGCCGCCGCCGAAAGCCAGAAAGCCGCACCAGCAAGTCGGGCCACCGCTGCCTTAGCCCCGAAGACGGCCAGCTTCTCGTTGGTAAGTCCTGGCTGGCTCTGCCTCCGGAGCCTCGGGGTCGGTCGCAGGTTGGAGGCCGCCAGCTCCGCCATTAGGCCTCAGCGCAGACGGAGGCAGAGAAGGGGGATACGACACGAAAAAGTCGCATCCCCCCGAAGGAAGAGACAGAGAACATGTTTCACCCCCTCTAACACAACTCAACAAACTAAAACTTAACCAAAACAAGACAAAAAAAACAACAGAAAAAAGTAAAGACAGACGGACTGCAGGCGAGCCGCAGCTGTTAACAGCGCCGCCACTTCCGGAAAGCTTGTTTGGTACTGGTACCATGGGTGACAAGGTGTTGCGGTGGGCGACATGGTGGCACAGCAGTAGAGTTGCTGCCTTACAGCACCAGAGACCCTGGTTCAATCCTGACTAGGGGCGCTCCCCATGACTGTCTGGGTTTTCTCCGGGTGCTCCGGTTTCCTCCCACACTCCAAAGACGTGCAGGCTTGTAGATTAATTGGCTTTGGTAACAATTGTAAATTGTCCCTAGTGTGTGTAGGATAGGGATGAGAGGGATAGACATAGTGTTAGTGTGCGTGGATCGTGGTCGGCGCGGACTCAGTGGGCCGAAGGGCCTGTTTTTGCACTGTATCTCTAAACTAAAACAAATGATTGACACGTGTACCGAGATACAGTGAAAAGCTTTTGCTTGCATGCCAACCAATCAGATAAGAATAGAATAGAATAGAATAAAATGCCTATTATTGTCATTCAAACAGACAAGGTTTGAACAAAATTTCATTCTGACAGTCTTTTACATTACAAAAAAACCCAAGACCCACACTTAACACAATTTACACAAACATCCATCACAGTGAATCTCCAACAGCTCCTCACTGTGATGGAAGGCAAAAGTCTTATCTCTTCCCTTCATCCAGCAGTCCAACTGCAGCATCGAGGCGACTGGGGCTCACGATGTTAAAGCCCCCGTCGGGCGATGGTAAGTCCCGCGGCCATTTAAGACGCGCCGGGCGATGTTAGGCCCCGCTCCGAGTCCTTTAAACCCCGCGATTCCGGAGGGAGAAGTTGCCGTTGCGGGAGCTCCGATAAGCGGTCTCCCGAAGCGGACCTGCGAGCTCCCGATGTTCCTGTCCACCGGGCCTGCCACCAGAGCCTCCGAAGCTCCGAAGTCGGATCTCAGCCGTGCTCCACCACAGCTCTCCCCGTTCCGAAGTCGGCCAGCTCCGCGATGGCGATTCCGCAGGCTCGCGATTGGATCCCTCAGGATGGTCCCGGTTGGAGGCCGCCGCCGGCTCCACGATGTTAGGCCCAACGACATCGGAGACCCAACAGGGAAAAGTCGGGTTCCCATACAGGGAAGAGATTAAACGGTTTTCCCCCGCAACCCCCCACATATACACAACTAAAAAATAATAAAAACTAGAATCAAAAACATACATTTAACGAGACAAAATTTAAAAAAGACAGATGGACTGCAGTCGAGCCGCTGACATTAGGCCCCGCCACACTCCAGATAAGACTATAGAAAGAAGGAATTGCAGATGCTGGTTTACAAAAAAAAGACACAAAGTGCTGGAGTAACTCTGCAGCTCAGGCAGCATCAGGCAGAATGTGGATAGGTGACATTTTGGGTGGGATTGTGTTGTGAGAGGGGTGGAGGAGAGGAGGGGCAGGACAAAGCCTGGCAGCTGATAGCTTGATACAGGTGATGGTATTATTTAGCTTCTTTTGGAGATACAGCGTGGAAACAGGCGCTTCGTCCCACTTAAGCCCAACCGTCCATCGCCCCGTGTACTAGATTTATCCTACACTCTGGCGACAATTTACAGAAACCAATTAACCTGCAAATCTGCACGTCTTTGAAATGTGAGACGAAACCCCATACTGTTGCGTGGTGAGAATATGAGGTGTGTTTCCACCAGTTGGCATGTAGCCTCACTCTGGCAATGGAGAAGGCCCAGGACAAAACGGTAAGTGTGGGAATGGGAGGAGTAAAATAGTTCGCAACCAGGAGATCCAGTAGGCCTTGGCGGACTGAGCGCAAGTGTTTGGTGCAAGAGTTGTCCTAGTCAACACTTGGCCTCGCTGATGTATAGGAGGCCACATCAGCAACACCAGATGCAGTAGATGAGGTTAGAGGAGGTGCACATGAACCTCTGCCTCACCTTGAAGAACTGCTGGGACCCCTGGACGGAGATGAGGGTAGAGGAATGTTAGGTAACTACAAACCCCTCTACCCTCCTTCCCCCACCTTTTTTGTCCCCCTCCATCTCTCCCCATTACCTCACCTCTGCCTCATAATGATGGACACAGGATGCTGGAGTAACTCAACGGGTCAGGCAGCATCTCGGGAGAACATGGAAAGGTGACGTTTCGGAGTTGGGTTGGGAGGGATGGTGCCTGACCCTCTGAGTCACTCCAGCACTTTGTGTCTTTTTTTTTTTAAACCAGCATCTGCGGTTCCTTGCTTCTACAACCTCATAATGAGAGTGTGATGTAACAGGGAGGGTGTTATAATGGAAACGCATAATGAGATTGCAATGTATCAGGGCGGATGTTCTAACTCACTCTGCGGGTAGGGTGCGTTAACCTTCATCTTCAGTTCTGCTTTGGCTTCTTTATCCCGATGGTTCTTGCTTGTGGCGGGATAGCCAGTGTGTTTCTAGGCCCCTGTAAGTGGCAGGTCCTGTCCTAAGGTAGGAAATCACCTAATGGAAGATGGATTTAACTTTTCTCAACTTAAAAATGCATAACGTGGCCAGCTTGTCCTAACTTGGGGAATGACTTGAAATCTACTTGAAATTGAGCAGTGTTAGTTTTGGAAGTAGTGACATTTTCTTTGCTTGGAGGCTCAGAACCTTATTTTCACGGTAGTTGTGGTTATTTCGCTTGGATAGCTTACAACCCAGCAGTATGAATAGTGATTTCTCTAACCAAGTAACACTTGCATCCTCTCTCTCTCCGTCCCTCCCCCACCCAAGTTGTTGTACTAATTTCAAAGTCGCATTCCTTCTCTACAGAGATGCTGCATCACCTGTTGAGATACTCCAGCATTTTGTGTCTACCTTCAAAGTCGTCTTGTTGAGTCTCATTGTCTGTAACTCGTTTTCACCTCGGCCACAGCTAAGAAAGGCCTGTTTCCTTTATCATCGCCGCTTTTTTGCTTACGTATCTTTCATTAATTTGCTCTTTCTCTCTCTATAACACCACCTATATGTATTGTTTCCCTTTCCCCTAGTCTGAAGAATAATAATAATAATAATAATATATTTTATTGTCATTGCACGTCAGTGCAACGAGATTTAGTATGCAGCTTCCAACCGATGTAAAAGAAAAGTAAAATAAATAAATAAGCTGTGTGACGTGACCATCCGAGGGAGACAGTCCAGGGGGGATGGGGGGCACTCAGCAGGGCCGGTTCAGAGCCGCTATAGCTCTGGGAATAAAGCTGTTTCTGAGTCTGGAGGTTCGGGCGTAGAAGGCCTTGTAACGTCTGCCGGAGGGAAGTAGTTCGAACAGTCCATTACAAGGGTGTGAGGAGTCTTTATGGATGCTGACGTCCTTCCTGAGGCACCGTGTGTGGTAGATGCCCTCCAAGGCTGGTAGCTGTGTCCCAATAATCCTCTGCGCTCTGTGGACGACGCGCTGAAGAGCTTTCCTCTCCGTGCAGCTGAGATACCACACAGAGATGCCATACGTTAATATGCTCTCTGTGGTGCAGCGGTAGAACATTGTCAACAGCTGTTGGGGCAGACCAGTCTTTTTTAATGTCCTCAGGAAGAACAGTCATTGCTGTGCCTTCTTGACCAGCGCAGCGGTGTTGGTGGACCATGTGAGGTCCTCTGAAATGCGAGTGCCCAGAAACTTAAAGCTGGACACTCTCTCCACACTTTCCCTGTAAATGGAGATTGGGGCGTATTCTCCATTATGGGACCTCCTGAAGTCAATAATCAGCTCCTTGGTCTTGGAGGTGTTTAGTGACAAGTTGTTGCGTGCGCACCAGTCCGCCAGGTTCTGCACCTCCGCTCTGTATTTTGTTTCATCACCGTTGGTGATCAGCCCAATCACTGTTGTGTCGTCTGCAAACTTCACGATGGTGTTGGTGTCGAATGCAGGAACACAGTCGTGAGTGAAGAGGGAGTAGAGCATGGGGCTTAGTACACAGCCCTGTGGCGTGCCGGTGCTCAGGGTGATAGTGGAGGACAGGTGCGGGCCCAGTCTCACTGCCTGCGGTCACTCCGTCAGAAAGTTCAGGATCCAATCGCATATCGGCGAGCTGAGGCCTAGCTGGTGGAGTTTGGTGGTGAGCATGGTGGGGATGACCGTATTGAATGCAGAGCTATAGTCAATGAAGAGCATCCTCACGTACGTGCCCTGTCTGTCCAGGTAAGTCAGGACAGTGTGAAGAGCCAGAGAGATGGCATCCTCTGTTGATCTATTTGCCCTGTATGCAAATTGATGAGAGTCCAGTGAGGCAGGGATGCTGGATTTAATATGGGAGAGGACCAGACTTTCAAAGCACTTCATGGGTATTGGAGTTAGGGCAACCGGGCGGTAGTCATTCAGGTTGGTGACTTTAGACTTTTTCGGCACCGGCACTATGGTGGCTGTTTTCAGTCACTTGGGGACTGTTGCCAGAGATAGAGACAGGTTAAAGATTCTCGTGAATACCTCCGTCAGCTGTACAGCACAGTCCTTTAGTACCCTTCCCTGGACTCCATCAGGGCCTGCAGCCTTGCGTGGATTGATCCTACGCAGAGCGCACTGTACCTCCTGAGTGCTCAGTGTTAAGGCCTGTCCCTCCGCAATGGCCGGGGTTATTCCACTCCTGGTGGTGTTGCCAGTTTCGAAGTGGGCAAAGAAGGTGTTTAGTTCGTTGGCCAGTGTGATATCACCGTGGGGGCAGGCGGGGCTGCTCTTGTAGTCAGTGATGTCCCTGACACCCTGCCACATGCTTCTGGTGTCCGCGGTATTGAAGTGGTCTTCCACCCTTTGCCTGTGGATGTCTTTGGCCTTTTTTATGCCTTTGTTCAGGTTCGACCTGGCCGCACTGTAGGCAGAAGTGTCCCTGGATTTAAAGGCGTTGTTGCGTGCCCTTAGCAGATCCTGAACCTCCTTGTTCATCCAGGGTTTCCGGTTTGGGAACATCTTTATTTGCTTGTCCACTGTGACAGTCTCCACACAGCAGTTGATGTAGGAGAGCACAGTGGATGTGTACTCCTCCAAGTCTATCTCTGTACCACTGGTAACCTGTTGTGCAAACAGGTCCCAGTCGGTGCGATCAAAGCAGTCCTGGAGTTGTAGGGTGGCGTCCTCGGGCCATATAACCATATAACAATTACAGCACGGAAACAGGCCATCTCGACCCTTCTAGTCCGTGCCGAACACGTATTCTCCCCTAGTCCCATATACCTGCGCTCAGACCATAACCCTCCATTCCTTTCCCGTCCATATAACTATCCAATTTATTTTTAAATGATAAAAACGAACCTGCCTCCACCACCTTCACTGGAAGCTCATTCCACACAGCCACCACTCTCTGAGTAAAGAAGTTCCCCCTCATGTTACCCCTAAACTTCTGTCCCTTAATTCTCAAGTCATGTCCCCTTGTTTGAATCTTTTGACCGTCCTTATTGCAGATTTGGTCTTGCGGATGAGGGGTTTGTATGCAGGCAGCGGAAACAGTGAGAGGTGATCGGATTGTCCCAGGGATGGGCGGGGGAGAGCTCTGTAGGCGTCCTTGATGTTGGTGTACACTTTATCCAGCGTGTTTGAGCTGATGTGGTTATCATCGGGTCTCGAACCGAAACGTCACCTATCCCTTTTATCCAGAGATGCTGCCTGAACTGCTGTAACTCCAGCTTTTGTGTTTATCTTTGGTTTAATCCAGCATCTGCAGTTCATTCCAACGCAAGGTTATCTTTTTTTCCCTTTGTCAAAGCTTTTATTTCCGAAACATTGTCTATTTGTTTATTTAAATTCAATGATAAAAGGAATGATTATTCTTTTGCTGGTTGAGGGCTGCTTTGATAATGTGTAATATTATTTTGCAAATGATATATTATTTTTGGCCTCTGCTGCCGCTGCTGCTGCTGCTCTCGGTTCCAGTTCCTAATTCCTGTCCAAACAGGAAGTTCTGGTGTTTGGTGATTTCTTTGAGAGGCATCATTAAACTCTTCAAATATGGGAGACACTTGGAGAATTCCTGATTGTCGGGAAAGGAGCATATTTCCTGGGGAAGTGGACAGATGGAATATTCTGAGCAAATTCTGAGGCAGTTAAAACCAAGGCAGAATGGTACGTTATGGAGCAGAACACAAGTTCCCAGGATTGGCACACCATAGAGACTTGGACGTTGTAACAGAGCACAGACTGATTATGCCTCCGTGTCCATAAAATCAGATAGATATCTTGGTTGGTAGGGATGGGTTGGGTTAAAAGACTATATAGACTCAATAATTAATAATGACATAGTCACTGTGAACAACACAGAACTAAACTGTTTACAACAATAGCAATCTGCATTGCCTTGAATTTAATTTTGTATCGAGATACAGCATGGATGCAGCCCACTTGAGGCCCTTAAGTCTGAAGAAGGGTCTCGACCCGAAACGTCACCTATTCCTTTCCTCCAGAGCTGCTATCTGACCCGCTGAGTTACTCCAGCTTTTTGTGGTCTGCCTTCAGCCCATCAAGTCCACACCAATGTGTAAGAAAGAACCGCAGATGCTGGTTTAAATCGAAAGTAGACACAAAATGCTGGAGTAACTCAGCGGGACAGGCAGCATCTCTGGAGAGAAGGAATGGGCGACGTTTCGGGTCGAGACCCTTCTTCAGACTTCAGTTGTCTGAACCCGCTTGTTCACAAGGAGTTTCTAGCTGATGGCTCTCAATGGAAGTGGAAAAGCTCGGATGCAGTTTGCTCACAACCTTAGTGTGGAACATGTTTGAGGAGCTAACTACTCTGATGCTGTTCTTGTCATCTTGCAGCTGTCTAATACTATTTCTATTTATTCTTTTCAGTATTTAAAACCACTACTGGACTTTTAGGGACAAAATGGCTGAGACTGTAAGTATGCGATAAAACGCACATCATTCTGTTTTCATATTTCATATCATTGCTTAACAAAGTAATGGAATATGAAGGGTTTATACTGTGACGTATCACCCACTAACATAGCTAATTGTTTTATCATAGATGAAAATTGCTGAAATAAAACATCTTTATAAATTGTGGGCCCTGATGAAGAATCCATGTTGATGTGTGTACGTCAAACACCTCCCACACAGGGAACTGCAGACGCTATTTTAGTTACTCAGCGGGTCAGGCACCATCTGTGGAGAACATGGACAGATGGTGTTTCAGGTTGTGACTCTTCCCAAAATGCCACCTATCCATGTTAATTGAGTCATACAGCATGGAGATAAACCATTCGGCCCACCGTATCCATGCCAACCACAATGTCCCACAAATGCCACTCACCTGCCTGCATTTGGCCCATATCCCTCCATTCATGTCCATGTTCCTGTCCAAATGTCTGTTAAATGTTATTATTGAAGCTGCCTCAACTACCTCCTCTGGCAGCTCGTTCCATATACCACCACTATTTGTGTGAAAAAGTTGTCCCTCACGTTTCTATCAAACCTTTCCCCTCTCACCTTAAACCTTTGTCCTCCGTTCTTGATTGCCCTGCCCTTGGAAAAAAACTGTGCATTCACCCTATCTATTCCCCTCATGATTTTGTACATCTCTAGAATCCCTCTCATCCTCCTGTGCTCCAAGGAATAATGTCCTAGCCGGTTCTGCAGAGATGCTGCCTGGCCCGTTGAGTAACTCCAACACTTTGTGTCTTCTGTCCTTGGTCACATTGTTTAACAGCTGATAATTTCACTGTTATTTTTGTCTTTAGCAAACAGGAACGTTCCGGATGGTCTCTGAGCAGGAACAAGCACTGCGCACAAAACTGGATCACCTCTCCACCAAGGACCATGGGCCAGTGATTGGCAAATGTGACCTGCTGCCCCCTCACACACTACAGAAGGTCAGTCAGTTCTTAACCTGGGGCACTCACACGCACACCCACCCACGCACACACACACGCACACACACCCACGCACACACACACGCACGCACACACATACACGCACACATGCACACACGCACGCTCACACACACACACGCACGCATGCACACACACACGCACGCATGCACACACACATGCACGCAAGCACACACGCACACTCGCGGGCATGCGTGTGCACACACACAGACACACACACGCACGCAAGCACCTGCACACACACACACACACGCACACAAGCTCGTACACGCACACAAGCACGCACACACATGCACACACACGCATGCACATACGCACACTCATGTACTCATGCACGCGCACATGCACACACACATATACGCACATGCACTCACATGCACACGCGCACGTGCACACGCACCCCCACTCACACGTACACACATGCACACACGTGCGCGCGCACACACACACAGTCACACAATTGCACACAATAAAACAATCTTGATACATGAGAGACATTACAGCAGATAATTGTCAAAGTGGAAGGTTCTACGCAGCAATGTAGACTAGAAAATATAAGTAGAGTCATAGAGATACAGCCATGAAATAGGCCCTTCGGTCCAAATACCTGTGCTGGCCCGTGCTCCAGCTGAGCTAGTCCTATTTGCCCGTGTGGGCCTTAGCGATGCACATCCAACAAGGAAGGAAATTCCCGAGCTCAGGCCAGAGGTGGTCGGTCATGTCCACCAGTGGTGCCGACACTAAGCTAGAGGTCACAAGAGGCCAACACACCATGTCCAGAAGGTCGTTGATTTAGGAGAGATTTTATTTTATTTTTTTATTTATTTAATTATTTATTTCGAACAGAATAAAAGAATAAAAAGCAAGTGTGAAACAGCATACAAAAAACAAAACAAGAATGTTTATAAAGTGTCATAAACAAAATCTATAAATAAATGAAATTGTGTGTCCGAAAAGGAGCAGGAAGAAGCCAAAGCTTATTAATTCCCGCCCCTTATTCAACTGCTTGTAATTATCTTATACAAATTTAGTAGCTATATGTACACCATATGTACACCAGCTATATGTACACCAAATTATTTACATTTATACACTAATCAAATATTTACAAAGCCATACAAAAAAGAAAAAAAGAAAAAGAAAAGAAAAAACCCTTGGAGTAACTCAGCGGGACAGGCAGCACCTCTGGAGAAAAGGAATAGGTGACGTTTCGGGTCTGAAGAAGGGTCTCGACGTGAATCATCACCTATTCCATTTCTCCAGAGATGCTGCCTGACCCGCTGAGTTACTCCAGTTTTTTGTGTCTATCTTCAGTGTAATTGAAGCACGACACAACATGGGTGGTGGGGATGATGCGGTTTGATTCAGGCTTGAGGAAGCACAAGTACTTTAAGCTTTTTCACAAACGTTACTGTGTTTGTCAAAGAGGGCAGGTAGATTGATATAAAGACAATTATTATTTTGTTGTTTTTTGAATATTTCACAAAACATCACTGCTCTACTCGACCACAAATGATACGTTTCTCATTCATTGCTACAGGGTCACCTTTATCTTTTCAAGGCCAGTCACTGATCAAAGGTCATTTTCTTAGGCTAGAGAAAAACAGCTGGTGACCTTTAGAGGCCAAGAAAATGAATGTGCCATCACAACGCAGGAAGCAGCGGTGATGTGTGCCGCCGTCTGGAACAACACGGTCAAATAGTAGTGGACAAACATCCTCACTCAGGCACCGCACACATGCGCAGACACGCATGCACACACAGCGGGACAGGCAGCATCTCTGGAGAGAAGGAATGGGTGACGCTTCGGGTCGAGACCCTTCCCTTTCTGTTTCACTCTTTCCAAGTTCTGATGAAGGAAGACATAAAGTGCTGGAGCAGCTGAGTGATTGTAGAGGGGGAAGGGAGGAAGAAATCCGGACGAGAATAGGAGCAGGCCAAAACATGGCAGGTAATAGGTGAAGTTAGACACCTGGAGTAACCCAGTGGCTCATGCTGCATCTCTGGAGAAAAGGAATGTGTGATGTTATGGGTCGAGACCCTTCTTCACGGATCCTGGAATCTGAAATGTTCACAGTTTCACTTTCCACAGATGCTGCCTGACCTGCTGTGTGTTCCCAGCATTTTCTATTTTTTTATTTCATGTTTCCAACATCTGCAGTTTTTTTTTTTTTGCTTTTCAGAAGGAAAGGTCTGTCTTAAGGGCCGGTCCCACTTACACGATTTTTTTGGCAACTTGCCGGCACCTGTCATAGTCGCAGCAGGTGGCCGACATGTCGCGGGGTGATGCCTGTATGGTCGTGAGTAGTCGCCCTTTTTCTGGTCGTCACTGGATTTTCAACGTTGACATTTTTCGGCCACCTGCTGCGACTATGACGGGTGCCGGCAAATCGCCGAAAAAAAATCGCGTAAGTGGGACAGGCCCTTTAGAGTGAAGACGGGTGAAATACTGGCAGCTCAATATCTGGCTGTTCCCGTGGCTGGATGTTGGGGGTTTGTAGTGATCCCTAGTTGTCTGATAGCGAGCGTTACTTTGACGGAAACATCTGCTTATCTCGTGGTCAAACACTTGTTTGGGAGATGCCTCATTGTCTAAAGCTCAGCTTCAAAGGCAGAGATCTGAAAAAAATATCTCAGTGTAGAACAAGCTTGCTGTCAAATCCACACAGATAGCTGCACTTTTAAAAGGACGATCTTCATTATCCTTTAAATTAGGGTCAGCGCACTTCATGATGTCAGGTCAAAACAAGAATAGTCAGGATTAGAGTTTCATGTGCCATCTGTTTTGTTTGAGTGTCACTGAACAGACTATCTGTGAGTGGTGTTTGACACGATGGAAGGATCAAAGGTGAACTAAGTAACTCTAGCTGGTGGCTCTACATCTGCAATGACCTTCCCTTCATTGATTAGTTCAGTTTAGTTTGGTTTAGAGACACAGTTTCGGCCCACCGAGTCCGTGTCAACCATTGACCCGGTCCCAGCCCACTAACACTATCCTACACACAATAGGAACAATTTACAATTGTTACAAGCCAATTAACCTACAAACCTCCACGTCTTTGGAGTGTGGGATAAAAGCGGAGATCCCGGAGAAAACCCACGCAGGTCACGGGGGGAACGTACAAACTCCGTACAGACAACACCCTTAGTCAGGATCGAACCCGGGTCTCTGGCGCTGAGCCACCATGCCACCCAGCTCTGACAAGTCCTGACCATCTACAACACTGACTCACTAAACTTGCTGCCTCGCAGTGCCAGAGTCCCTGGTTCGATTCTGACTACCGATCTTATAGAAACATATAAAATTATAAAAGGACTGAACAAGCTAGATGCAGGAAAAATGTTCCCAATGTTGGGCGAGTCCGGAACCAGGGGGCCACAGTCTTAGAATAAAGGGGAGGCCATGTAAGACTGAGGTGAGAAAAAACCTTTTCACCCAGAGAGTTGTGAATTTGTGGAATTCCCTGCCACAGAGGGCAGTGGAGGCCAAATCACTAGTTGGATTTAAGAGAGAGTTAGATAGAGCTCTAGGGGTTAGTGGAATCAAGGGATATGGGGAGAATGTAGGCATGGGTTATTGATTGGGGACGATCAGCCATGATCACAATGAATGGTGGTGCTGGTTCGAAGGGCTGAATGGCCTCCTCCTGCAGCTATTTTCTATGTTTCTCTGTTTACGGGTGCCTTCTGTATGGAGTTTGTACAATCTTCCCATGACCTCGTGGGTTTTCTCCAGGTGCTCCGGTTTCCTCCCACACTCCAAAGACGTGCAGGTTTGTAGGCTAATTGGCTTCTGTAAATTGTCCCTAGTTTGTAGGATAGAACTAATGTATGGGTGTGGACTTAGTCGACCAAAGGTCATGTTTCCACAATGCATCTCTGAACTAAACTAAACTAAACTAAACAAAACTAACCTAACCACTAATTTCCCAGACCTTCCATCTCTTATAGAGTACTTAGTCAACAACATGAAGGAGATAGACACAAAGTGCTGGAGTAGCTCAGCGGGACGGGCAGCATCTCTGGAGAGAAGGAATGGGTGACGTTTCGGATCGAGACCCTTCTTCAGACTGGTTAGGGATAAGGGAAACGAGAGATATAGATGATGATGTGGAGAGATAAAGAACAATGAATGAAAGATATGCAAAAAAGTAACGATGACTGAACTGAACTGAACTGAACGTTATTTATTGAGCACTTTAAAAACAACCACTGTTGCAACAAATTGCTGTACATGACTAATCATAAACATAAAACAAAACAATAAAAACATTAAAAGATAGTAGAAACACTAAAAAACAATAATAGAAACACTAAAGTTTCTAAAGAGCAAAGTCTCATGCAGGGGCGAAAGCCAAGGAATAGAAATGGGTTTTAAGATTGGTTTTGAAGATGGACAATGAGGGGGCCTGTCTGATGTGCAACGGCAGAGTGTTCCATAACGCCGGAGCAGCAACAGAGAAGGCTCTATCCCCTCTGAGCTTCCGCTTAGACCTCGGTACCTCCAGGAGCAGCTGATCAGCTGACCTGAGGCACCGAGCAGGAGCGTAGGGATGAAGCAGCTCAGAGAGGTAAGGCGGGGCGAGACCATTTAAAGATTTAAAAACAAATAAAAGAATCTTAAAATGAACTCTAAAGTACACAGGCAGCCAGTGGAGGGAGGCCAGAATAGGCGTTATGTGCTCCCTCTTACGTGATCCAGTTGAAAGGCGAGCAGCAGCATTCTGAACCAACTGGAGACGTGCAAGGGAAGATTGGCTAACTCCAAAATAAAGTGCGTTACAGTAATCCAGCCGAGCCGTGATGAAGGCAAGGATTACTGTTTCAAAATGCTGTCGTTCAAGAATGGGCTTCAAAGGAAACAGGCCATTGTTAGCTGTTTGTTGGGTGAAAACGAGAAGCTGGTGCGACTTGGGTGGGGGAGGGATAGAGAGAGAGGGAATGCTGGGGCTACCTGAGGTGAGAGAAATCAATATTCACACCACTGGGCTGTAAGCTGCCCAAGTGAAATATGATATACTGTTCCCCCAATTTGTGTTTAGTCTCACTCTGAGAATGGAGGAGACCAAGGACAGAAAGGTCTGGGTAGGAATGGGAAGGAGAATTAAAGTGTCCAGCAACTGGGAGATCGGGTTGGCTCAGGCGGGCTGAGCGAAGGTGTTCCGTGAAACGATCGCCCAGTCTGCGTTTGGTCTCGCCGATGTATAAGAGTCCATATCTTGAACAACGGATACAGTAGATGAGGTTGGAGGAGGTGCAAGTGAACCTCTGCCTAACCTGAAAGGACTGTCGGGGTCCCTGGACAGAGTCGAGGGAGGAGGGATAGCGACTTCTCTCACTATAGTGGGTAGTGGTGGGATCCCGTTGGACATGGCGGGAATTATGGAGGAAATTTAACAGAGATAAAGATTGACTTACCACATAACCATCCCTCTCTTCCATCATCCCCACCCCTCTCCCACCCCCTCTCCCACTATTCACTTCTCTTCAAGAGTCAAGAGCGTTTTATTGTCATATGTCCCGAAATGGAACAATGAAATTCTTACTCGCAGAAGCACAACAGACATGCAAACATAATATTCTGTAAAACCCACAATAAACAACAAAAGAAAAGTTCAGTGTATATATTTAAAAAAATACAAATAAATAGTCATTGTGTGGAAGCAGGCCCTTCAGCCCAACATGCCCACACTGGCCAACTATGATCCATCTACACTAGTTCTACTTATCTGCATTTGGCCCAATTCCCTCTAAACCTGTCCTATCCATATAGTTATCTAATTGCTTCATAAGCATTGTGATGGTCCCTGCCTCAACTACCTCCTCTGGCAGCTCGTTCCATACACCCACCTCCCTTTGTGTGAAAAAGTAACCCCCCAGATTCGTATAAAATCTTTCCCCCATCACCTTAAGCCTCTGCCCTCTGGTCCTCGATTGATCTACCCTGGGCAAGAAACACTGTGCATCAACTCGATCTGTTCCTCTCTTGATTTTATACACCTCTATAAGATCATCCCTCATCCTCCTGTGGTCCATGAGTTCCAGTTGAGTCCCAGCCTACTCAACCTCTGCCTATAGCTCAGAGCCTTAAGCCCCAGCAACATATACAATAATAGTACAAATATAATGTCCCTAAGTCTATATACTTTGGAACCTAGTTGGAGGATGCCCTGTTTAATAGCCTGGTGGTTGTAGAGAAAAAGAAGCTCCTGAACCTGGATCTCTTTGAGATCTGAACCTGTGGTGGCTCCCATGGTCACCCTGGACAACGGAACTTGCTGCGGAATGACTCTAACCTTTCTTCTCCCTCCGCAGGCCAAGGACGAATTGAATGAGACAGAGGAGAAGCGGGTGGCATGTGTGACTGAGCTTCAGAACCTGGTCCAGGACTCTGCCAGCTCGGGAGAGGAGTTCGCCAAGATTGTGCTGGAGAAGACAAAAGACAAAGATGATTCGTTCTTCCTGAGGTTCATCAGAGCAAGGAAGTTTGACGTGAAAAGGTCCTATGAGCTTCTCAAAGGTGAGAGGTCAACCATAGGGCGATTAAGGATATTTGGAAAATCCAGGCTTAGCTTCCTCACACATCTTAGATGTCGATTTTCCAGAAGGCTGCATGTGTTGGCTAATTCCTCAAACTGTATTCAATTGGGCAAGAGTTGATTTATCTTTATTGGTTAGTGAATGAAGGGAGGAATAATTGCCTCCTGCCAGGACTAAGTCTTGTAGAACATAGAACAACACAGTGCGGGAACAGGCCCTTCGGCCCACAATGTCTGTGCTGAACATGATGCCAAGATCAACTCTTATCTGCCTGCAATGTATCCATATCCCTTCATTCAAATGCGCAATAGTCTCGTAAATGCCACTATCATATCCGCCTCAACTATCGCCCTGACAGTGTGTTCCAGGCACTCACCACCCTCCATTAAAAAAAAACTTGCCCCGCACATCTTTAAACTTTGGCCGTCTGGCCTCCAAGGTGTGACCTCTAATATTTAATATTTCCATCCTGGGAAAAGGTTCTGACTTTCTACCCTGTCTATGCCTCTCCTCATTTGATATCCTTCTAACAGGTCACCCCCTTAACCTCTGGCATTCCTGAGAAAACAATTCTAGTCTGTCCGACCACTCCCTGTAGCTCTTACCCCCTCAGCGGCACAGTGGCGCAATGGTAGAGTTGCTGCCTCACAGTGCCAGAGACCTGGGTTCGATCCTGGCTACGGGTGCTGAGTGTACAGAGATTGAACCTTCTCCCCGTGACCTGCGTGGGTTTCTCCGAGATCTTCGGTTTCCTCCCACACTCCAAAGGTTTGTAGGTTAATTGACGGTGTAAATGTAAAATTGCCCTTAGTGTGTGTAGGATAGTGTTAGTGTGCAGGGATCGCTAGTGGGCTGAAGGGCTTGTTTCGTCACCGTATCTCTAAACTAAACTAAACTGAGGGTGTCAAGCAGGAGAATGGGGTTGCGAGTGAAGATCAGCCACGATAGGACAAATAGACTTGATAGGACAAGTAGACTTGAACGGCCTTATTCTGCTCTTTGAACATGAATCCAGGCATCACTGGATGGTAAACCTCCTCTGCACCATTTCTGAAGCCTCATCATCCTTCCTGTAATGGGACAACTACTGGAGCTATACTGGAGCTACTCCTAGATGGAGAGGGTTAGGTTCCTGTTCAGCCAAAAGCCGATCTGCCCAAACAAAGCACCATTGATTTAGCATCCGCTAGTAAACATAGTGTGGACACCCATGACTGGCCATTTTACTTTTGTTTAGGTTATAAAGGAAGCAATGTAGGTAAGTGTATGGTTGATAGACTGTTGCATCTTTACCAGTACACAAGCCTCAAACCAGATAGAGTCATAGAGTTAATGAGAGTCAGAGAGTCACACAGAGTGGAAACAGGCCCTTCGGCCCAACTTGCCCACACCAACCAACATGTCCCACCTGTCCACGTTTGGCCCATATCCCTCTGAACCTATCCTATCCATGCACCTGTCTAATTGTTACTTAAACATTGCGATAGTCCCTGCCTCAACTACCTCCTCTGATGGCTCGTTCCATACACCAACCCCACTTTGTATGAAAAAGTTATGCCTCAGATTCCTATTAAATTTTCACCTTAACCCTCTTCACCTTAAACCTATGTCCTCTGGTTCTCGATTCTCCTACTCTGGGCAAGAGACTTTGTGCGTCTAACTCTGGGCAAGAGACTGGACGTCTAGATGTGTGATGGAGTACACTTCAGCAGTGTGTCATCCATACTCTTGCTACATGCGTAGCTATCTCCCTCACCTAAACAAAGACGCTACCCCAATGACAATCAGAACTGATCAATGGAAAAGCTCCCCTGCCACTGAGGCTGCAGATGTAAACATGTACAGCATTGATTCCTTTATGACCCTCAAACCTCGGGCCACTCCACAAGGAAGGTCCAAGGGCAGTTGGAACATAAGATGGAACACTACAGATCTCTCTACGTCACATAGAATCCTGACTTAGAACTACAATATAACCGGCTGACGTTTCTCATAGTTTGATCTAAAGTCATGTCCACCCTCCATGACTGGGGGGTGGGGGGGGAGAGGTGAGGAAGTGGGTCCGAGGTGGGGGGGGGGGGGGGGGGGGAGGGAGGACTTTAACCACATGATTCACCAGGGCAGCCCATCATTATCAACCCAAGATAATTTCGGGATGTGTGGTCAATGATGAGTTTGTGTCTAGTTTATCGTCATGGCAGTGGGGTACAGTGACAAGCTTTTGCTGCAAGCTCACTGGTCAGTGGAGAGGCAATACGTGATTACAATCGAGCCATTCACACTGCACAAATAACCTGAATAACATTTGTGCTGGATAAACATAGAAACATAGAAAATAGGTGCAGGAGGAGACCATTCGGCCATTCATTGTGATCATGGCTGATCGTCCCCTATCAATAACCCGTGCCTGCCTTCTCCCCATATCCCTTGACTCCACTAGCCCCTAGAGCTCTATCTAACTCTTTCTTAAAACCATCCAGGGACTTGACCTCCACTGCCCTCTGTGGCAGGGAGTTCCATAAATTCACAACTCTCTGGGTGAAAAAGTATTTTCTCACCTCAGTCTTAAATGACCTCCCCTTTATTCTAAGACTGTGGCCCCTGGTTCTGGACTCGCCCCACATTGGGAACATTTTTCCTGCATCTAGCTTGTCCAGTCCTTTTATAATTTTATATGTTTCTATAAGATTCCCCCTCATCCTTCTAAACTCCTGTGTTTACAAGACCATAAAGTCCAGTAAAGTCCGATCAGATGGGCAAGAAGGATCTGAAGATGCTGGGTCACACCAAAGATAGACACAAAAAAGCTGGAGAAACCCAGTGGGTCGGGCAGCATCTGTAGAGAAAAGGAATTGGTGACGTTTCGGATGGACCATCGTGGGCTCCACCTTTCCTGAGTCATTGGAGCAGGCGCTGCTTTGTTCTGGACCTTCCCATAGGTCAAGTGTCCTCCTCCCTGTCTCTCAGACTGACGAAGGGTCTCGACCCAAAACGTCACCTATTTCTTTCCTCCAGAGATGCTGTCTGAACGGCTGAGTTACCCCAGCTTTTTGTGTCTAAAGATAGCCTGATGGTCTCCAATGAGGTAGATAGTAGCTCAGGACTGCTCTCTCTCTAGTAGGATGGGTGGTAAATTCCATACCAGCAAAGACCTTATCCTGTAACACAATTTAAAAAAGGGTCTTCCATCAGGTTAAAGAAGGAACTGCAGATGCTGGAAAATTGAAGGTAGACAAAAGTGCTGGAGAAACTCAGTGGGTGCAGCAGCATCTATGGAGCAAAGGAAATAGGCAACGTTTCGTCCCGAAACGTTGCCTATTTCCTTCGCTCCATAGATGCTGCTGCACCCGCTGAGTTTCTCCAGCACTTTTGTCTACCTTCCATCAGGTTAGTTTGTCCAAGTGGTTTTGTACATGTCAGGCTGGATGTTGATTGTTTGTTTGGGCGGCAGTAACATGACAGCCACACTTTGGTTCAACTTGTATATAAGCGCCTCCCATTTGGAGCTGCTCCAAACCAATGGTGCTGGAGTTCATCTTCCCCATCCCTCTCACCCAGAGACACTGGAGCAATTGTCTATTCCCCTCCCTTATTCCTAGCCAACACGGGCTGGAGACCGGACCACCACCAATAGCTTTGGTCTTAGTGGAGTCCACTGCTCGACTTCCCCCCAACATCTAATCAGTAGACAAGAAAGAGTTCATCCAGTCGAGGGTAACACGTATAATTCATTAAAGGGGGGACTTGTTTTCTCCGCTTGTTCTACAGTAATTGCTCTTGAAAAGAGCCAAATCTCTGGCATGGGAAAGTCCGTCTTTTTGTGTGTTCATTAGTGCGTAGGTTTATCCGATTGCACATGAGACACAGTAAGCATTGTCCCGCAGTGGAGCCAAGCAGGCACCATTCAGATGAGGCCGGGAGGAGGAGTAGGCGCTGACTGCTGAACAAAACGGTCGGGCAGCACGGTGGCGCAGCGGTGGAGTTGCTGCCTTACAGTGTCAGAGGCCCAGGTTCGATCCTGACTACGGGAGCTGTCTGTACGGAGTTTGTACGTTCTCCCCGTGACCGCGTGGATTTTCTCCGGGTGCTCCGGTTTCAACCCACACTACAAAGTTTGTAGGTTAGTTGGCGTCGGTAAAGATTGTAAATTGTAAATTGTAAATTGTAAGTTCACATGGCCGACTTTGGGATGTCCTTGGAGGAAACCCACGTGATCACTGGGAGAACATGCAAACTGCACAGTCAGCACCCGAGGTCAGGATTGAACCTGGGGCTCTGCCGCTGTGAGGCAGCAGCTCCACCAGCTGCGCCACTGTCTTTCCATCCTGTTCTCCCCTTATGCTCTCAGGCAGCTTGTTCTGAAATACATCAGTGTCGTTTGTTTCACATTCTAGACCTTAACCACCCTCGGGGTCAGTAGGTCTGTCCTGGATTTGCTATGAGATTTATCCATGAACAACTACTAGTATTATAATCCCCAACAAGCACTGACATCTTTAGACAAAATGTTTAAGAAAGAACTGCAGATGCTGGAAAAATCGAAGGTGGACAAAAATGCTGGAGAAACTCAGCGGGTGAAGCAGCATCTATGAAGCGAAGGAAATAGGTGACTTGGGTCTCGACCCGAAATATCACCTATTCCTTCGCTCCATAGATGCTGCCTCATCCGCGGTGTTTCGCCAGCATTTTTGTCTACCTTCTGACATGTTTCGAGGTACCTTGTGATGCCTCTCCATCTCTCCCCCATCCTAATCGTCCTAACACTGTCGTCCTGCTTAGCCTAATTGTTTGTATCCACTCGTATAACATTCGCCACAGCCAACAATGGACCATTGTGGGCTCCACCTTTCCTTGATCATTGTTGCTGGGTTTTTTTTTGTGTTTTTTTTGTTTATTTTATTAGAAGTTAATACAGTACAAAACAATACAGTGGGACCTAATTTTAGGTGCCAACTATGTCATAATGTAATACATTCTATGTACAACCTCTAGTTTTATGTTTTTGAAAAGGAAGTAAGAAAAACAAAAACAAAAAAAATAGAGAGAAGAAAAAGAGGAAAAATAGATAGTAGAAAATAGAAAAACGTGAAGTATGTATATAAGAAAAGAAAAAATAGAAAGTAGAAATAGGAGAAAAAGACCCTTAAAAAAGAAATTTTCAAATCTTTGTTCGGAGATGTAAATCTATCCACGACCTGACCTGAAATCAGTAATCTCTACGGTACCGCTGCATCACATGATTCCAATAAGTCGATGAAAGGGGACCAACTCCGTAAGAATTGGTCATATTTATCTATTAGGCGGAGTCTCATTTCTTCAAGGTGTGCTATGTCCATCATATTCCTAATCCACATTTTAATATAGCTGTATTAATATAGTTGGTATAGCTGTATTTTTCCAAAATTTAAGTATCAATTTCTTTCCAATTATTAACCCATAATTTAAAAAAACTTTTTGGTCTTTATTTAAATTGATATCTTCTACTATTATTCCAAATATAATCCATTCCGTATAAGGTTCTATTCTTGACTTGAAGAGCTTTGTAAATATATCAAATATATCGCTCCAAAATGTATTCAACTTTGTACATCCTACAAATGAATGTGTTATATTAGCATTTTGAAACAAACATTTATCGCATCTGGGAGAGACGTTTGGGTAGAATTTATTCAACCTCGTTTTTGAATAATATAGTCTATGTAATAATTTAAATTGAATTAAATTATGTCTTGCATTAATGGAACAATTATGTGTGTTCATCAGATACTTTTCCCATCAATCTTTCGGGATCTTTATCATTAGTTCATGTTCCCAATCTTCTCCTAGTGCCTCTGTTGAGGGTAATTCTCTATTTAATATACTATTATAAAAATATGATATTAGTTTTTGTGAATCAGCCTTAATATTCATTGCTTCTTCGAAAGGGTCTAAAAATATAGTTTGAAATCTATGTATATATTTCTTCATAAAGTCACATATCTGTATATATTTAAAATATTGATTAACATTCAGTTTAAATTTTGATTTTAATTGTTGAAATGATAACAATTTGCCCAATTCATACATATCTCCTACTTTCCTAATCCCCAGTCTATCCCATTGTTTATATGTTTTGTCGATAAGAGATGGTTTGAATGCAGGATTGTTCAATATTGGGGTTAGTACTGATAGATTATTTAATTTCAAGGATAATTTTATTTGTTTCCAAATTCTTATTGTATTGTGAATAATTGGGTTCTTCTTATATATTATACTATTCAATTTTATCGGTGAGAACAAGATCGTTCCTATATCGTACGGGAAACACTCCTCTTTCTCCATTCTTATCCACTCCGACTGGTGAGTGGAACTATCCAACCAGTACATTATGTTCTTAATATGCACTGCCCAGTAGTAATACGTAAAGTTAGGTAATGATAAACCCCCAACTTCTTTAGGTTTACACAAATGCTTTCGTTGAATTCTGTGTGCTCTATAATCCCATATAAAATTAGTGATATTAGAATCTAGTTTTTTGAAAAAATATTTTGGAATATATATTGGGATCGCTTGAAACAAATATATTAATTGTGGTAAGAAAGTCATTTTTATAGCGTTAATTCTACCTATCAATGAGAGCGGGAGCGTTTTCCAAAATTTAATCATATCATTCAGTTTATTTAATAGTGGCATAAAATTGGCACTAAATAATGATTTGTGTCTTCTCGTAATTTGAATACCCAAATACTTGAATTTTTCTGTTGCAATTTTGAAAGGGAATTTTAATAAGTGTCTCGCATCCTGTGGTTTTAAAGACATAATGTTGTTTTTATTCCAATTTATTCTATATCCTGAAAAAGAACCGAATTCCTCAATTAGTGTTAATAAGGTGGGTATACTCGTTTGTGTATTAGTAATATATAAAAGAATATCATCAGCATATAATGAAATATTATTCTATGAGTCCTTTGTATTATATCCGTGAATATTCAGATGATTTCTAATCCTTTCAGCCAGCGGTTCTATCATAAGGGCAAATAGCAATGGTGATAAGGCACAACCCTGCCTATTACCCCTTGATAAATAAAATTTTGGAGATAACATATTATTAGTTAATATTCTTGCCGTAGGTTTATCATAAAGTAGTTTAACACATCTAATAAAATTCTCTCCCGTATTAAATTTTTGGAGCACCTTATATAAATACTGCCATTCTACCTGATCAAATGCCTTCTCTGCATCCAGCGTAACAACTGAAATATCTTCAATGTCCTCTTTGTGAGAGTACATTATATTGAAAAGCCTTCTCAAATTATTAAATGATTGTCTTTTGGGTATAAATCCCGTTTGATCCGGGTTTACCAATTTGTTAATATAATTATTCAGTCTTCTAGCTAGAATCTGAATCTGATCCGTATTTAGAAGTGATATAGCTCTGTAAGAACCCGGTTCATCTAAATCTTTATCTTTTTTTGGTATAAGTGTTATTGTTGATTCTGCTAAAGTTTCTGGTAGTTTATTTTCGGTATAAGCCTGTGTGTATAAGTTGAGTAATCTTGGTACAATTGAGTCCTGAAATCGTTTATAAAATTCATTACTAAAACCATCTGGTCCTGGGGTCTTCCCATTTTTCAATGAGCTTATTATTTGTTTTATTTCTTCACTAGTGATCCGTGCTCCTAATTCCTCTTGTTCTAAACTATCCAATTTAGGGAGATTGCAATTAACTAAAAAATTTGTAATTTTACTATCATCTGTATTTATTTTAGTTGTGTATAAATTATGATAAAATTGGGTAAACCTTTTATTAATATCCTTTGGTAGTGTTAGAAGCTCACCCTTATCAGATTTAATTTTAGTGATAGTATTTTCCTTTTCTTGTTGCTTCAGTTGCCTCGCTAGTAATTTATGTGGCTTATCCCCAAATTCGAAATGTGCCTGTTTTGTAATTTAGAATAGTCTTATTACTCTTGCCGATAATATTCTATTGAGTTTATATTTCAATAAGGTTATCTTATTATGTTTATCTATGGTTGGGTCAGTTGCATTGTCCAGTTCTAGTGACTTTATTTCCTGTTCTATCCGCTGAAGTTCTCTTTTATTTGCTTTATTTTTAAAACTTTGATAAGAGATTATAGCGCCGCGCATGTATGCCTTAAAGGTTTCCCATAATAGCGATACAGAAATACCCGGCGTCTCATTTATCTCGAAAAATTTTTTTGTTTATTCTTTTATATACTCATAACCCTGCGGGTTATTTAATATTTGTGCATTGAATCTCCAAAAAGGTTTTATACCCGGCATTCCCTCAATTTTAAGTATAAAAGTCAGTGGTGAATGATCGGAAATAATACTATTATGGTATGATCGTTGCTGGCTTTGATTTGTCCTTTTCATCCCTTTCATTCTTTGTTCTTTGTTCTTAATACTTTTTTCATATCTCTAGGTTCCCTCGCCCCAGACTCTCAGTCTGAAGAAGGGTCTCCACCCTATTGCTTTTCTCCAGAGATGCTGCCTAACCCATTGAGTTACTACAGCATTTTGTGTCTATCTTTGGTGTAAACCAGCATCAGCAGTTCCTTCCTACACAACATATATATTACTTGGTGGACAAAAGTGCTGGAGAAACTCAGCGGGTGCAGCAACATC
Organism: Amblyraja radiata; assembly: GCF_010909765.2. Classification (NCBI taxonomy): domain Eukaryota; kingdom Metazoa; phylum Chordata; class Chondrichthyes; order Rajiformes; family Rajidae; genus Amblyraja; species Amblyraja radiata. Next base: position 5,651,200 of record NC_045989.1, read on the forward strand.
TATGGAGCGAAGGAAATAGGCAACGATTGCCTATTTCCTTTGCTGAGTTTCTCCAGCACTTTTGTCTACCATCGATTTTCCAGCATCTGCAGTTCTTTCTTAAATTTATATGGCTGTGAAGAAACTGGTCTATGCCTTTACAAGTCAAATGTGTGGATAAATGTTCTAAACATACAAATCCAAAGTGTTCTATAAATTCCCGAGGATCTTTGGAATGATCGGTATATGGACGGGAAAGGAATGGAGGGTCTGAGTGCAGGTAGATGGGACTAGGGGAAAGTAAGTGTTCGGCACGGACTTGAAGGGCCGAGATGGCCTGTTTTCCGTGCTGTAATTGTTATATGGTTATATGAATTGGATCACATACAGGCATAAGAGATTAGTTTAACTTGTGTTTGGCACAGACATCGTGGGCTGAAGGCCTGTTCCTATCCTGTACTGTTTGAGGGTTTCTCTAGTTCTGGATCTAATCATCCAAAATGTAATGACCGGCTTTCTTAAAGGATCTTCAGTTTAGTTTCGGAAACTGTCCCTTCGGCCCACCGAGTCTGCGCCGAACAGCCATCCCCGCACATTCACACTATCCTACACCCACTAGGGACAATTTAAATATATACCAAGCCAATTAACCTACAAACCTGTACGTCTTTGGAGTGTGGGAGGAAACCGAAGATCTCGGAGAAAACCCACGCGGTCACGGGGGGAGGACGTACAAACTCCGTACAGACAGCACCCGTAGCCAGGGTCGAACCGGGGTCTCTGGCGCTGCGAGGCAGCAACTGTACCTCGGCGCCACCGTGCTGCCCACCGATCTTTTGAGGTTGGGATCTCTGCGCAGTGACTTGTAAATCAGTTCAATGCACAGCCGTTTCAAATTGTTTGAACTCGTATATGTCTTTCATAGTTTTGTACACCCCCAGGTGCCATGTTGAGCTGAAGTGGGTTAAAACGGTAAGGCATTAATTAAAGGTAGACAAAAATGCTGGAGAAACTCAGCAGGTGAGGCAGCATCTATGATGCTGAGATTCTCCAGCATTTTTGTCTACGTTCGATTTTCCAGCATCTGCAGTTCCTTCATAAACTTTTAGGCATTGATTAAAGTTGGGTTTACAATCAATATTAAGCTATCATTTTCAGATATTGATTTTGTTGAAGATGATAGATGCAAAATGCTGGAGTAACTCAGCGGGGTCAGGCTGCATGTCTGGAGAGAAGGAATAGGTGACGTTTCGGGTTGAGACCCTTCTTCAGACTGAGAGTCACGAGAGAGGGAAACTAGAGGTTTCAAAGAACAAAGAATAATGAAAGGAATGAAGAGGATAAATCAAAGGCAGAAATTACATTTTGGTTCAAAATATCTTGATATTTGGGTCATATTTTGGATCTTGGGTCATATTTTGACCCAAAATATCCAGCCTGAAGAAGGGTTCCAACATTAAACATCACCTATTCCTTTTCCCCAGAGATGTTGCCTGACCCACTGTACGATCTGCAGAGATATTGCCTGCCTTGAAATACTTTAGCATGTTGTGTCTATATTTGGTGTAAACCAGTATCAGCAGTTACTTCCTGTTCAATGAGGCAGCATTGGTCCGACATCATTTTCAGAAAACCCAACATTGTTCTTTCTTGTTTAAGAAAGAATTGCAGATGCTGGGAAAATCAAAGTTAGACAAAAATGCTGGAGGAACTCAGCGGGTCAGGCAGCATCGGGTGAGGCAGCATCTTCTGAAGAAGGGTCTCGACCCGAAACATCACCTATTTCTTCGCTCTATAGATGCTGCCTCACCCGCTGAGTTTCTCCAGTATTTTTGTCTATCTTCGATTGTTCTTTCTTGGATCAGTTATCATTTGACAATGGGAAAGCAAAATAATGTGGAGAGACCTTCCTCTGTCTAAACCAGCATCTGCACTTCCTTCCTACACATATTAATTTTGTTGTTTTAAAAAAAAGAACAATGTCCACATTTCTCCTCTTGTTAGTCTATGCTGTGGAGAATTCTGGCATAGTCTACTCAGAAGGTAGAGACAAAATTCTGGAGTAACTCAGCGGGACAGGCAGCATCTGTGGAGAGAAGGAACGGGTGACATTTCGAGTCGAGACCCTTCTTCAATCTTCTCTCTCATGGCAACCGCCTCAAGCCTGGGCCCAGTGAACGGGGAGAGTTGTGACTCGAAGCTCTGGCAAGATGTGGCCATGCGCGAGTCACGGCGCCAGGTGGAAGAGGGCTCTGCCCGAGCCGGCTGCCTGCCCCTTTTCCGGGGTAAAGGGCCTGTGACCGGGTGGAGTTAGAGAGGGACAACGCGCTGTCCACGGGCGCCTGAGGGATTTGCGGGACCGCTGGGCACTGCGGGGGGTGGAACGCATCCTCAATAAGGATGGGGTAATAGTGATTTAATATTTAAGAATATTTGTTTATTTTGTATTATGGTGGTGGGTTTGTTTAGATTAGATTAGATTTCCTTTATTGTCATTCAGACCTTTCGGTCTGAACGAAATGCTGTTGCCTGCAGCCATACATGTAATAATAACAACACACAATAAACACAAATTAACATCCACCACAGTGAGTTCACCAAACACCTCCTCACTGTGATGGAGGCAAAAGTCTTAGAGTTACTGTCTCTTCCCTCCTCTTCTCCCTCTGCGCCGAGGCGATACCCCACCGGGCGATGGTATCAGTCCCGCGGTTCAAGCTCCGCGGCCCGGGGGTGGTCGAAGCTGCCGCCCTCCAGTCCAGCGGACGCAGCTGTTGCAACGGGAGCTCTGGAAAACAGGCACCAGCCTGTGACCTGCGAGCTCCCGACGTTGTCATCCACTGGCCCGCGGCCGAGCCCCGGATCCAGGTCGCCGCCGCCAGAACGCCGCCTCAGCCGCCGGAGCACCGTCTCCGCCCCGCACCGGGCCGCCCACACGGCAGCGTCTCAGCCCCGCACCGGGCTGCCCCCACGGGAGCGCCTTCCAGCCGGGACCCAGGCCGCTCACACGGGAGCGCCTTCCAGCCGGTAGCCGTGTCGCCCGCACGGGTGTGTCTCAGCCCCACGCCGTCCGCCCTCACCGGAGCGCCGCGTCATGCCGCTACCCGGACGTCGCCACAGCTCGAAGACGGCCAGCCTCGCGTTGGTGAGTCCTGGCTGGCTCTACCTCCGGAGCCTCGAGGTCGGTCGCAGGTTGGAGGCCACCATTAGGCCTCAGCTCAGACGGGGGAAGAGAAGGGGGATACGACAAAAAAGTCGCATTCCCCCGAAGGGAGAGACAGAAAGCCCTGTTTCCCCCCCCCCCCCCCCCACACACACATAACACCACCTAATAACCAAAACATTTACTAAACTAGACAAAAAAAACAACACAAAAAAGTAAAAACAGACAGACTGCAGGCGAGCCGCAGCCGTATCACAGCGCCGCCACTTCCGGTTTGTATGTTTGTGTGTGTATTTTAGAAACATGGAAACATAGAAACATAGAAAATAGGTGCAGGAGGAGGCCATTCAGCCCTTCGAGCCAGCACCGCCATTCATTGTGATCATGGCTGATCGTCCCCTATCAATAACCCGTGCCTGCCTTCTCCCCATATCCCTTGATTCCACTAGCCCCTAGAGCTCTATCTAACTCTCTCTTAAATCCATCCAGTGACTTGGCCTCCACTGCCCTCTGTGGCAGGGAATTCCACAAATTCACAACTCTCTAGGTGAAAACGTTTTTTCTCACCTCAGTCTTAAATGGCTTCCCCATTATGCTAAGACTGTGGCCCCTGGTTCTGGACTCCATTGAAATAATAATCTGCCCCCTTGCAGCACTCCACTCGCCACTGCCTGCCATTCTGAAAAGGACCCGTTCACTCCTACTCTTTGCTTCCTGTCTGCCAACCAATTTGCTATCCACGTCAACACCCTACCCCCAATACCATGTGCTCTAATTTTAGTCACCAGTCTCCTGTGCGGGACCTTATCAAAGGCTTTCTGAAAGTCTAGATACACTACATCCACTGGCACCCCTTCATCCATTTTACTTGTCACATCCTCAAAAAATTCCCGAAGATTAATCAAGCGCGATTTCCCTTTCATAAAACCATGTTGACTTGGACTAATCCTTTTACTGCTAAATTTAGTAAATGGTTGATTAAAATTAATTTTGTTAAGTAATAAACAAAGGTGTGCTGTGTGTGTGTTTGTGTGTGCCTCAGGTTACGTGCGTTTCCGTGAGCAGTACCCTGAGCTGTTTGAGAACCTGACGCCAGAGGCAGTGCGCAGCACCATCGAGGCCGGCTACCCCGGCATCCTCACCGAACGCGACAAGTACGGCCGTGTGGTCCTGCTCTTCAACATCGAGAACTGGGACTACGAGGAAATCACCTTCGATGAGGTAATCGATCCCACGTCCGGTGTGAAGGCGCACAAAACATGCAGGTGCTGGGGATCAGAAATAAAACCAAATGTACAGGTGGCCCAGCGGTAGAGTTGCTGCCTCACAGCGCTAGAGACCCAGGTTCGATCCTGACTACAGGTGCTGTCTGTACAGAGTTTGTACGTTCTCCCCGTGACCTGCGTGGGTTTTCTCTGATTTCCTCCCACACTCCAAAGACGTACAGGTTTGTAGGTTAATTGTCCCTAGTGTGTGTAGGTCGTGTTAATATGCGGGGTGGGGGGGGGGGGGGGGGGGGGGGAGATTGCAACCGTCATGTGGTCCGCCCTGTTTCAACGAATGCAATCAACCTGGCGTGCACAATCAAATAAGATCAAATAGAACGTTGTCCTACAACTTTAGGCTGTGCGCGCCATACGCAAGAAGAAGAAGAATGTGCGGGGGTCGCTGGTCGGCACGGACTCGGTGGGCCGATAGGCCTGTTTCCGCGCTGTATCTCTAAACTAAACTTAACTAAACACTCAGCAGTCGGGAAGCCTCTGAGGAGAGGGAGTTACAGATTGAAGTCAGAAACCCTTCATTTTGGACCTGAAACTTTAACTATCTTTCTCTCTTCCCGGATGCTGCCTAACATGCGTCTAGATTTTATTTCTGACTCCTGCATCTTTATACGATGCCAGAATACCACAAAGAATATTTTCAAGCATTTGTTCCTATAAGTCTCACTGCCTTTCAGCCAACTGAGTCGACACCAACCATCAGCCGACCTTTCACACCACTACAATATTTGTATCCACCTATCATTTCCCAGATTTTCTCCCGCCCCCACCTCTCTTTTCCAGCTTTCCTCCCCCCCCCCTTTCTCCAATTAGTCGGAAGAAGTGTCCCGACACAAATATCACCTGTCCGTTCTTTCCACGGATGCTGCCTGACCCGCTGAGTTCTTCCATCAGTTTCTGTATTGTTGCATAGAACCTAGAACAGTACAGCACAAGAACAGGCCCTTCGGCCAACAATGTCTGTGCAAAACATGATGTCAAGCCCATCACTTATCTACCCGCCAGATATAACACATAATACAATCATGCATTGTCTTTCCGCTGACTGGTTAGCGCGCATCACAAGCTTTACACTGTACCTCAGTACACCTGACAGTAAAATAAACTAAACTATATCCATGTACCTATCCAAAAGCCTTTTAAATGGCACTAACATACCTGCTTCAACCACCATTCCAGCAGTGTGTTCCAGGCACTGACCGCGGGCTGGTTAGCATTAATTTTATTGACACCTGTACCGAGGTACAGTGTAAAGGGCCTGTCCCACTTTGGGCGACATTTGCGCGTCATTCACGCGACATCATTTACGCGTCACGTGCCGTGACGCGTAAATGATGTCGTGCGAATGACGCACAAATGACGCCCAAGTGGGACAGGCCCTTAAATAACCTTTCCTTGCACCTCTCCCTTAATATTTGTCCCTCTTGTTCAACAGCGATAGGGCAAACAAGAACAGCAATCCTAACTTATGTTCAGTTTAGTATAGTGTAGTTTAGTTTAGTTTAGGGTACACAGAAAAAGCTGGAGAAACTCAGCGGGTGCAGCAGCACCTATGGAGAAAACCATGCAGGTGCTGGGGTTCACAAATAAAACCAAACGTACAGGGTGGCAATAACGGTGGCGCAACGGTAGATTCGCTGCCTCACAGCGCCAGAGACCCAGGTTCGATCCTGACTACGGGTGCTGCCTGTACAGAGTTTGTACGTTCTCCCCGTGACCTGCGTGGGTTTTCTCCGATTTCCTCCCACACTCCAAAGACGTACAGGTTTGTAGGTTAATTGTCCCTAGTGTGTTAGTTTAGTTTAGTTTTGTTTAGAGATACAACAGGAAACTGGTCTTTCAGCCCCCCCCCCCCCCCCCCCCCCCCCCCCCCCCCCCCCCCCCCCCCCGAGTCCGTGCCCATCAGCGATCGCCCTGGTGCTAACATCATCCCACACACACTAGGGATATTTTACAATTTTATCAAGCTATTTACCCTACAAACCTTCACGTCTTGAGAGTGCGGGAGGAAACCGGAGATACCGGAGAAAACCCACGTAGGTTACGGGGAGAACGTACAAATTCCGTACAGACAGCACCCGCGGTCAGATTCGAACCCAGGTCTCTCCCGCTGCGCCACTGTGCTGCACGTGTTCTTGTCGTCCCCATTCGTGCTATCACCTACATGAACCCAGCATGATTTACACAACTCTGTGGAAACCAGTGCCCAATGCAAAACAGTGAACGCTACTTGTTAGTTGGCTGTTCGACTGTGGAAGAAGGAACTGTTCCTTCTATTGCATTGCACAGTCATCAGGACCAGGAGCCTTTGTTGATGCTTGATATTGGCGCCCTTTGGAACGAGGCTTCGGTCAGCTTTGCTGGAGCTGACAGTAAGAGCTTTCTTCTGAATCAAAGAAGGATTGGGTGTGACACGAGACTTTCTCTCTCTCGTTAGATCCTTCGTGCCTACTGCGTGATCCTGGAGAAACTGCTGGAGAACGAGGAGACTCAGATTAATGGGTTTTGCATCATTGAGAACTTTAAGGGGTTTACGATGCAGCAAGCATCTGGCATCAAACTCTCCGAGCTGAAGAAGATGGTGGACATGCTTCAGGTGAGTGTCGGGATGTTACTGCCAGAAGGGCTGGGAAATCCAAGGAAAAACATGGAATTTTGGGGTTTTTTCCATTTTCTTTTAAGTATGAATTTAAATTCCTTTGTTTTGAACAAATAGGGCAAGTAGAGGCGGCACGGTGGCGCAGCAGTAGAGTTGCTGCCTTACACCCCTGTCCCACGGTACAAGTTCATTCCAAGAGTTCTCCCGAGTTTGCCCTGATTCAAATTTGGAGATTTATGGTAATGGCCACTCGTCGGTACTCGGGGCTCTCGTGGACATTTTTCATCATGTTGAAAAATCTTCATGAGTCTTCCCATACTTACCTGCCATTAGCGAGTCTTCCCGAGTACCTGCCGTTAGCGCTAGGAGACGTCCCCGAGTTCCGACGTACCCACTACATTCATTCTCTGTGCTTACCACGAGTTTGATTTTTTTTAAACTTGGGAGAGCTCTTGGAATGAACTCGGACAGGGCTATTACAGCGCCAGAGACCTGGGTTCGATCCTGACTATGGGTGCTGTCTGTACGGGGTTTGTACGTTCTCCCCGTGAGCTGCGTGGGTTTTCTCCGAGATCTTCGGTTTCCTCCCGCACTCTAAAGACGTACAGGTTTGCAGGTTAATTGGCTTGGTACAAATGTAAAATTGTCCCTAGTGTGTAGGGTAGTGTTAATGTGCGGGGATCGCTGGTCGGTGCGGACTCGGTGGGCTGAGGGTCCTGTTTCCGCTCTGAATCTCTAAGCTAAATAAGTTTGCTCCACCGTTGAATAATCCATGTGTGGTCTGGTCTTGACCTCAACCCCACTATCCCGCTCTCTTCCTGTATCTTTGGACATCCATGGATGTCAAAGGTCTGTCAACCTCTAAGGTAGACAAAAGCGCTGGAGAAACTCAGCGGGTGCAGCAGCATCTACGGAGCGAAGGAAATAGGCAAAACCCAAGTCCAAAACCCTTCGTAAGACTGATGTGGGGGGGGGGGGGGGGGGGGGGGGGGGGGAAGAAAGGAGAAAGGAAGAGGAGGAGCCCGAGGGCTGAGGGAGAGCTGAGAAGGGGAGGTGACAGCAAGAGCTACCGGAAATTGGAGAAGTCAATGTTTATGCCGCTAGGGTGCAGACTGCCCAAGTGGTATATGGCCCTCCCTCTGTTAACCTCTGCTTTGAATATATTCAGTGATCCACATCCACCGCTCTCTTCAAAGTTCAGCCTCTGAGAAGCAATTGCTCTTCATCTTCATCTTCACTGGGTGACACTTCTTCAGAAATAATATTCCCCTTCCTAGAGTTTCAGAAAAGGAATCATCATGGAGGCAAACAGCACGGAAACAGCCACTCTGCCCAACATCCTTGCCAACCAAGGTGCCCCATCTAAGCTAGCCCTCTTTGCCCATGTTTGGCCCAAATCCCTTTAAACCTTTCCTATCTATGTACCTGTCCAAGTGTCTTTTAAATGCTGTTACAGTACCTGCCTCATCTACCTCCTCTGGCAGCTCGTTCCATATATCCACATTATTTGGAATGTGGGAAGAAACCGGAGCATCCGGGGAAAACTCACGCAGTCACAGGGAGAACGTGCAAACACCATACAGACAGCACCCGCCATCTGGATCAAACCCGGGTCTCTGGCACTGTAAAGGGCCTGTTCCACTTTCACGACCTCTGCCAAGTTTGCCTTTGACTCATACTCGCAGCATGGTCGTCACGAGGTCGTAGGAGGTCATAGGAGGTCGTAGCAGGCCGTGATGCTAGTCGTAGGTACTCGTGGCATCAAGTAGGTCGGGGCGTTTTTCTAGCCTGATGAAAAATGTTCACGATTAAAAAAGTTGGTGAATTAGGTCATGAATGTGGGACAGGCCCTTAAGGCAGCGACTCTACCGCTGCACCACCGTGACACCCACTAATCCCATTTGCCTGCAAATCTCTCTACATCACTTTAGTCCAAGCAGCTATCACTTGCCTTTTTAATGTTGTCGTGATATCTGCCTTTACAACCTCCCCTGATAGCTCATCTCAAATATTCACCACCATCTGTGAGAAAAACGTACATCCTCAAATCTGCTTTATATAGTATTTCTCCTTTCTAATCCTAAATGTGTACCATCTGGTTATAGACACCACTGCCTTGGAGAAAAGATTCTATAAACCTCGATAAGCATGCAGGTACAGCAGGCAGTGAAGAAAGCGAATGGCATGTTGTCCTTTATAACAAGAGGAATCGAATATAGGAGCAAAGAGGTCCTTCTGCAGTTGTACAGAGCCCTAGTGAGACCACACCTAATTTGAGGAAGGACATTCTTGCTATTGAGGAAGTGCAGCATAGGTTCACAAGGTTAATTCCCGGGATGGCGGGACTGTCATATGCTGAGAGAATGGAGCAGCTGGGGTTATACACTCAGGAGTTTAGAAGGATGAGAAGGAATCTCATTGAAACATATAAGATTGTTAAGGGTTTGGACACGCTAGAGGCAGGAAACATGTTCCCGATGTTGGGGGAGTCCAGAACCAGGGGCCACAGTTTAAGAATAAGGAGCAAGCCATTTAGAACGGAGACAAGGAAACACTTTTTCTCACAGAGAGTTGTGAGTCTGTGGAATTCTTTGCCTCAGAGGGCGGTGGAGGCCAATTCTCTGGATGCTTTCAAGAGAGAGACAATAGACAATAGACAATAGGTGCAGGAGTAGGCCATTCGGCCCTTCGAGCCAGCACCGCCATTCAATGTGATCATGGCTGATCATCCCCAATCAGTACCCCGTTCCTTCTCCCCATATTCCCTGACACCGCTATTTTTAAGAGCCCTATCTAGCTCTCTCTTGAAAGCATCCAGAAAACCTGCCTCCACCGCCTTCTGAGGTAGAGAATTCCTCTACCTCAGACTCACCACTCTCTGTGAGAAAAAGTGTTTCCTCGTCTCCGTTCTAAATGCTTACTCCTTATTCCGATTATTCCGAAAAAAATCACATCTCCGTCGATGTAAGAAATTGAAATCAGTTTCCCCCAGCCCCTCCCCCCCCCCCCAGGACAGATTTGGAGGGATATGGGCTAAACACAAGCAGCTGCGACTCGTGTCAATGGGATATGTTGACCGGTGTGGGCATGTTGGGCTGAAGGGCCTGTTTCCACCCTGTCTGACTTTACAACAGGACATTGGAAAAGATCATCCAGTAACCATGTCTGGAGAGCCAGTGCTTTGCTGAAGGCCGACATTGGTGTTAAAATTCACCATTGGCTTCAGTGCATCAGGACCGCTGAAGACCAACTCAGAGAAAGAGTGTTTGATGGTCAAGACCTCAAACCCAGCACAAACCTCATGGACTTCCTCAATACATCTGAGACCTGGACCTCAAAGCTCCATGGAGGTTCTGGCAATTTAGATTAGCATTAACTTTGGAGACACGGCAATGAACCAGGCCCTTCGGCCCACCAAGTCCATGCCAACCATCTTCGATCAAGTTACTTCAAAGGATCTTCTACAACCAATGTGGATGTTTTGATTTTCTTTATTTATAAAACCATACCTCGGCTGCTGAGCGATGGGATATTTTGTCTGTCACCATTCGGTAGTTCCACCGTAAGTCATATAAGTATACGCAGCGCAGACGAGGAAACTCTGCGATTAATTTGATTATTTCACGTTGGTTCCTCTCTCTAGGATTCCTTTCCTGCTCGGTTTAAAGCGGTACACTTTATCCATCAGCCTTGGTACTTCACCACCACCTACAATATGGTCAAGCCTTTCTTGAAGGGCAAACTGCTGGAGAGGGTAAGTACAGAACTCAATGGCACTGAATGTTCCTTTAAACAGTTTTAGTTTAGTTTAGAGATACAGTGCAGAAACACCGAGTGCGCGCCGACCAGCGATTCCCGCATATTAACACCATCCTACAAACACTAGGGACAATTGAAGGGTCTCAACCCGAAACGTCACCTATTCCTTCGCTCCAGAGACGCTGCCTCACCCGCTGAGTTTCTCCAGCATTTTTGTCTACCTGCCAAATATATCAGAGGTGTGAATGTCGACAGTTCTCAGGTGCATATTGCAACTGGTGCTGGCTCAGAGTTTAATGTTACAGGATGCTAGGATGAGGGGAGCAGGATGTTTGCTAGGTTTCAGCGTGCAGAGACTGGAAGATGGGGGGGCTGGCCAGGAGAACCAGTGGCGGGAGCAAGTCCGCAGATGTTACAAACTGGAAGAAAAGAGCCGACACAGTGGCGCAGCGGGTGGTACTGCTACCTCACAGCGCCAGAGACCAATCCTGACCGCGGGTACTGTCTGTGTGGAGTTTGCACGTTCTCCCTGCGGCTGCCTGGGTTTTCTTCAGGTGCTCCGGTTTCCTCCCACATCCCACACACGTGTGGGTTTGTAGGTTAATTGGCTTCTGTAAATTGCCCCCAAGTGTGTAGGAAGTTGATATGAAAGTGGACCAATGTAAAACTTGGTGGGCTGAAGGGCCTGTTTCCATGTTGTGTCTCTACATTAAACTGAACAAGACACAACAGCAGCTGAGCTGAGACATCTGTGAAGACAAATAGTAGCAGGTGTTAGAATTTGTCCGTCTTGGTGATAGATATAGGTTTATGTTTATTATTGTCACATGTAACGAGGTACAGTGAAGAGGTTTGTTTTGCATGCTATTCAATCCAATCAGATATACTATACATAAATATAATCAGGTCAAACTCAATACCAATAGGTAGAGCAAAGGGGAAGATACAGAGTGCAGAATCTTGGTTTCCCCAACTTTGGGTGACCCATGCATCCTCTCTCTCCATCCCTCCCCCACCCAGTCATACCAGCTTCATCATTGTCTTGTTGTGTCTCATTGTCTGTAACTTGTTTTCACCTAGCTCACTGCTAACAATGGCCTGTTTCCTTATCATCTTTACTTTTTTGCATATCTTTCATTCATTTGTTCTACATCTCTCCATCACCATCTATATCTCTCGTTTCCCTTCCCCCTCTCAGTCTGAAAAAGGGTCTCCACCCGAAACATCACCCATTCCTTTTCTCCAGAGATGCTGCCTGAATGAATGAGGAGAGGATGTTTCCACTAGTAGGAGAGTCTAGGACCAGAGGCCACAGCCTCAGAATAAAAGGGCGTGCCTTTAGAAAGGAGATGAGGAGTAATTCCTTTAGTCAGAGGGTGGTGAATCTGTGGAATTCATTGCCACAGGCGGCTGTGGAGGCCAAGTCAATGGATGGAGTTTGATAAATTCTTGATTAGTACAGGTGTCAGGGGTAATGGGGAGAAGGCAGGAGAATGGGGTTAGGAGGGAAAGATAGATCATTCATGATGGAATGGTGGAGTAGACTTGATGGGCCAAATGGCCTAATTCTGCTCCTTTAACATGAACATGAACTTATGAGTAGCATATGCCTTCTTTGCCACTCTATCTATTGGTTTGATTGCACCTGAATTATCTAAGACGATAAATCACCACCAATTACTGACACAAAATGCTGGAGTCATCAGCGGGACGGGCAGCATCTCTGGAGAGAAGGAATGGGTGAGGTTTCGGGTCGAGACCCTTCTTCAGACCCAACTCGAAGCGTCACCCATTCCTTCTCTTCAGATGTGCTGCCTGTCCCGCTGAGTTACTCCAGCAGTTTGTATCTATCTTCAGTGTAGACCAGCATCTACAGTTCATTACTACTCAATAATCACCGATCATTTCTTCCAGGTGCATGTGCATGGTGAGGAGCTGGAATCGTTTTTTAAGGAAATTGATGCTGATATTCTCCCAGAAGAATTTGGAGGGAGCCAGGCGAAATACAACGGCAAAATAATAGCTGAGAAAATCTTCGGCACTGAGTCGGAAGATACTGCCCTATAAGCACCACAAATGGCATTGAGAGAAGCCTTAAATAGGGGGGGGGGGGGGGGGGGGGGGGGGGGGGAATGAATTGCAAACTGGGTACCACAGGATTTGGTTTTCAAAAAGCAACAACAAATAAAGAACTGCAGATGCTGGATATCTGAAACAAAAACAGAACATCCTCTTAGTTTAGTTTATTTTAGAGATACTGCGCAGAAACAGGCCCGGCGAGTCCGCAGCGACCAGCGATCCCCGCACACCAGCACCATCCTACACACTTTAGGGACAATTTAATTTTATACCAAGCCAATAAAGCCTACGAACCTGTACGCCTTTGGAGTGTGGGTGGAAACCAGAGCACCCGGGGAAAACCCACGCAGTTCACGGGGAGAACGTACAGACAGCACCCGTGGTCAGGATAGAACCCTGGTCTCTGGCGCTGTAAGGCAGCAATTCTACTGCTGCACCACCTATTTCGCAATGGTTTGTGCAGTGATTGTGGAGAGGGGAGCAGAGTTAACATTTCAGGTCAATGAACTTCCAGCTGTTAACCAGTTGAAAGTTATACACCTGAAATTTTAACTCCATTTCTCCCTCCACTCCTGATCTGCGAATAATTTTTTCAAAACTGTCCGAATAAAGCATTGCACGGTTCAACACGAGCTGTCCCCAATTCTCATTGTGTAACTGACTTTATTCCACACTGGAACCAGCTCTCGGCTCCTTTATCGTCAAAGTTAAAATCAGTAGAAACACACGTGTTGCTATGAAGGCAAAGCGAATGTTACATCACAGGTAGATAGGGCGGTCAAGAAGACTATTGGCCTTCAACAGTCAGAGCATTGAGTATAGATAGTACACACAAGAAGCTGGAGTAGCTCAGCGGGCCAGGCAGCATCTCTGGAGAAAAGGAATAGGTGACGTTTCGGGGTTGAGACCCTTCTTCAGACAGAGTCAGGGGAGAGGGAAACGAGAGATATGGAAGGTACATAGAACAAATGAATGAAAGATATGCAAAAAGGAAGGCGATCAAGGAAAGGTGGAGCCCACAATGGTCCACTGTTGGCTGTGGCGTGGGTGAAAATGAGTTACAGACAGTGAAACGCAACAAGGTGACATAGTACAACGGCTAGCGTGTGGGAGGAACAGTGAGCGAGGGGATGTACATAGCAGTTGTACAGTCATGTTGTATTTGTACAAGACATTGGTGAGGCCACATTGTGTTCAGTTTTGGTCACCATGGTATAGGAAAGGTGTTGTCAAGCAGAACAAGGTGCAGAGAAGATTTATGTGGATGTTGCCAGGACTCGAGGTCCTGAGCTACAGGGTTTAGCAGGCCAGGACTTTATTCCTTGGAGAGCAGGACAATGAGGGGTGATCTTATAGAGGTGAACAAGATCATGAGAGGAATAGATCGGATAAATGAAGTCTTTTGCCCAGAGTAGGAGAATTCAAAATCAAGAGGACATAGGTTTAAGGTGAGGGGGGGGGGGGTAAATCTAATAGGAATCTGAGGGGTAACCTTTTTACACTGGGCATGGTGGGTATATGGGATGAGCTGCCAAAGGAGGTAGTTGAGGCAGGTACTATTTTTACGTTTAAGATACATTTTTGGACAGCTGTATGGATAGACAATAGACAATAGGTACAGGAGTAGGTCATTTGGCCCTTCTGGCCAGCACCGCCATTCAATGTGATCATGGCTGATCATCCACAATCAGTACCCTGTTCCTGCCTTCTCCCCAGATCCTCTGACTCCGCCATCTTTAATAGGTTTAGAGGGTTATGGGCTAAGCGCGGGTAGTTGGGAAAAGTGTGGATAGGGCATGTTGGCCGGCATGGGCTAGTAGGGCTAGTAGGGCTGAAGGGCCCGTTTCCATGGCAAAACACTGCTTCACTAGTTGTAAGACAGTGGCCTATTATTTCATACATATTGAATCACAGCACAGAAACAGGCCCTTCAGCCCAACTCATTCCTGCTGACCAAGATGCCCCAAATAAGGTGACCAATTTGCTCACGTTTGGTCCATGTCCCTCTAAAATCTTTCTTATCCATGTGCCTGTCCGAGTGTCTTTTAAATAGTTATAGTACCAGCCTCAACTATATCCTCTGGCAGCTCGTTACATATACCCACCACCCTCTGGGTTGCCCTTCAGGTTCCTATTAAATCTTACCCTTCTCACCTTAAAGTTGTCTGTCTTTTCACCGTTTTATTTTTATTTTTAGTTAGTTAAAGTGTTTTGTTTGGAGGTCTAGACTTTTTTGTGTGGGGGGTGGGGGGTGGGAAAGGGGGAAACTGCCTTTCAGGGTCCCTACCTGGTCGGAGAGGCAGCTTTTCTCCGGCCTGCAGCTTCGACCCGTCCTCGCGGCCTACCAGCGGGCCTGGAGCGGCGTTTCCTGTCGGGGACCGCCCAGAACCTCGGCTTCGGCGGCGGCACAGCGCTGGAGCGCTATCGTGGAGCGGGCGATGCCTTGCCTGGGTCGCCGCGCTGGAGCTCCGGTGAGCTGAGACCGCCGGGAACAACATCGCGGAGCTGCGGGTCTGAGGAGCGGCCAGCTGCGGGCGGCGGCGCCGAACTTTACACCGGGAGCCTGGGATCTCGCGACGAGATCGCCAGTTGTGGAGCTCCATCCGGCGCGGCCTTGTCGGCTTCGTAAGCCGCGGTCTCCAGTACGGAGGCGGCCGTTCCAGAGTTCCCATGCCGCTGGGAGGATTCTCCCGACGCCGGAGCAACATCACCCGGCGAGAACGGCCAGGAACATCGGGCCTCCGTAGAGGCAACTGTGGAGGCCTCAATAGGCCCGACTATGGGTGAACTGGGGTTGGGGACTGGACTTTGTGCCTTCCCTCATGGTGGGAGCCATTGTGGGGGGATGTTCTTTGTGTTTAAGACTCTCATTGGTGTTATGTCTGTATTCTTTTGTGTGCTGCAAAATGGCAAAAAGCATTTCACTTCATTACACCTCGGTGTATGTGAATGTGACCAATAAAATACCTTTGAATACCTTTGAATACTTTGAATAAACCTGTCTTCTGGTTTTTGTCTCCCCTACCCTGGGGAAAAGGGTCTGTGCATTCACCCCATGGAGTTTAGTTTAATTTAGTGATGCAACATGGACACAGGCCCTTCAGCCCACCGAGTACATGCTAGGCATTGATCACTCATTCACACATTATTTCTACACTCCAGTTAAGGGCCTGTCGCACTTTCCCGAGTTATTCACAAATTCTCCCGATTTACCTGATGCCCCGAGGACATTTATGTACTCGGGGCATCAGGTAAGTAGGGACGTTTTTTCCAGCCTGATAAAAAATGTCCACGAGTAAAAAAATAGCCCCGAGTCCCTGCGGCCGGCATAACGAGTCCCTGCGGCCGGCATAACGAGCCGCTACGATATATCCACGGACTCCTACGGCCTCGTTACGAACATTTTGCGAGTTTGAATCAAGGGGAAAACTCGGGAGAATTCGTGACTAACTCAGGAAAGTGGGACAGGCCCTTTATATAGTTATTGCTTTGGTGTGAGCCAGCACGTCCTCAATTTGGCCAAATATCCTCCTTCTGTTTAGTGGTAAATAAGTCGGGAAATTCAGTCAAAAGTTAGATTAAGATACTCAGGGGGGAGGGAGCCCTTCTCCAGAAGATGTTAGTGGACAAGCTGTAAAAATAGTGTAACCTGACAATATCACAGTGACTTTAACTGACTGCATGTTACTTGCTTTGCAAATGCACAAAGGATTATGGTGGGATTTAAACCCTGTATAGACACAGAATGCTGGAGTAACTGTAGTAAACCATGGTAGCCGCTACATGGTGACACCATCACACCTACAGCTGTGGGGCTGGGCTTTGACAACCTGGAGAGTTTAGAGCCAGTCCCACTTGGCCGTCATTTGCGCATCATGCAGATGGCGCGTGAAGATTTTGTGCAACACAAAATCCTGTGACACCGCGCGTCACTGCCTATGTCATCACGCACCATGCGCGCATCACGTGCGTGTCACGATGCGTGCGTTGTGCCACGTTAATGATGTCCCGTAAATTACGCGCAAATGAAGGCCAGGTGTGACAGGCCCTTCAGTTAGCAGTGGTTTAGGGACATCAGTTCTTTTGTTGGAGGTGAAAGGGTACAAATATCCGCCAGCACTGCCTTGCTCTGTCGCTGTACACGTGAAGTGGTTTTTACAGCAACACGGATTACGATGCGATAGAATTTTATTTATCCCAGGAGGGAAATTGATCTGCCACCAGTCATAAAACACAAAATACATGAAACATTAAATTAAAGTGATGAGTGGAGAAGCTTGGGGGCTGTGCAAAGATTGGGGGGGGGCGGGGGAGAGGGAGTCAGTCTGCCCCACGACAGAAGGGGGAGGAGTTGTACAGTTTGATAGCCACAGGGAAGAAGGATCTCCTGTGGCGTTCTGTGCTGCATCTTGGTGGAACCAGTCCGTGCCTGAAGGTAGATACGCACAAAGGGTGATATTATGCAGCGTCACACAGTGTGGAAACAGGCCCTTCGGCCCAACTTGCCCACACTGACCAACATGCAAGATAAAGTCCAGTAAAGTCCAATCAAAGATAATCCGAGGTTCTCCAATGAGGTAGATAGTAGTTCAGGACTGCTCTCTGGTTGTTGGTAGGATGGTTCAGTTGCCTGATAACGGATGGGAAGAAACTGTCACTGAATCTGAATGGAGTCATCTAGTGTGGAAACAGGCCTTTCGGCCCAACTTGCTCATACCGACCAACATGTCCCATCTACTCTAGACCCACCTGCCAGCATTTGGCCCCTATCGCTTTAAACCTGTCCTATCCATGTAACTGTCTAAATGTTTCTTTAATGTTGTGACAGTCCCTGCCTCAACTACCTCCTCCAGCAGCTTGTTCCATACAACCACCACCCTATGTGTGAAAATGTTACTCCTCAGGTTCCAATTGAATCTTTCCCCCCTGCATGCATGCATGCATGCAAGCGGAGTTTATGATGCCTCACGGCTGGTCTGGGACTGCATTGGTGCTGCGATGGGGGGAGCGGAAGTTACCTGAGAAAAATCACCACCTATATTTTGGGATTTTACAATATTGATGTTAAGACTCCAGTGAATCAGAATGGGGCCATAATCGGGTGTGCAAGCCTTTCTCGCAGCTGAGTACATTTAAATCATTTCACAAACATTTAAAAACAGTGGAGGCCACAGTATTGTCCACAGTCAACACTTCTACCGCCCCTGTCCCAGAAGGTCATGCATATTATAATTCAAAGCATCTCACTCAATGCTTGGGTAGCTTACCACCCAACTGTGTGAACACTGGATTCTCCAATTTTAAGTAACGTCAAAAACACGCCTCACTTAATGCCCTCCTTGTCTACTTCCCCTCCCCTCCCCCTCTTTTCCCCTCCCCCTCTTCCCTTCCCCCCCATTTCGCTATCCCCTGTCAGGACTCAAGCCCATTTATGCTCTCCCCCCCCCCTTTCCCCTCTCCCTCCCCCTCCATTCCTGTCTCTGACTTCACAATCTGCAACTCGTCTAACCTTATCTCACCCCTTTAGTCTTTCCATCTCTGGCTTATATCCAACCAACAGCCTGCCTCCTGTACCCACAACTGCTCGCCAGGCCTTGTCCTGCCCCCTCCTCTCTTGCAGCTGTCTTCGCCCCTACCCGCCACAATCAGTCTGAAGAAGGGTCCCACCCCCGAGACGTCACCTCTCCATGTTCTCCAGAGATGCTGCCTGACCCACTGAGTTACTCCAGCACTTTGTGTCATTTTTTTATTCAAGGCTTTCTGCTTCCATAGATCACCCCCACACAAACAGCTGCCACTAATACAGACATTTAAGAGGATCCAGAGGGATTTTCTACTCCGAATGATATCACTGGATAAAATTTGACATTGAACGACCAAAAGCAATGGGTGACAATGTGATTTGAGCGGTGGAGTTTAGTTTAGTTTAGAGACAGAGCGTGGGTTCTTCGGCCTGCTGAGTCCGCACCGACCAGTGATCCCCGCACATTAACACTATCCTACACACACTAGGGACAATCTACATATTTACCAAAGCCAATTAACCTTTAAACCTGTACGTCTTTGGAGTGTGGAAGGAAACCGAAGATCTCGGGAAAAAACCCCACGCAGGTCACGTGGAGAACGTACAAACTCTGTATAGACAGCGAACCCGTGTCTCTGGCGTTGTAAGGGGGCAACTCTACTGCTGCGCCACCGCGCTGCCCGCCGATGCTTATACTCAATGCCCAGAGTGATGAAGGTAGAGATGTGCCTGACCTGCTGAGTTACTCCAGCACTGTGTTTTCTTTGTAAACCATCATCTGCAGTTCCTTGGATAGACACAAAACGCTGGAGTAACTCAGCGGGGCAGGCAGCATCTCTGGAGAGAAGGAATGGGTGACATTTAAACGAGCATCTGCAGTTCCTTCCTACCCATCTGCAGTTCCTCGTTCCCCTGTCTTTACCACACTATCTATCCATGTCGCTGCGCTCATGGAGTTATGGACATGGACCCCAAGACCCTGTGCATTAAAGGGCCTTGCATTAATTGCATGCTTTCCTCTTGCATTCAACTTGATTCAAGAGATGCAGTGGGGAAACAGGCCCTTCGGCCCATCGAGCCCGCGACGACCAGCGATCCCCGTGCACCAGCATTATCCTACACACACCGGGGACAATTTACAAAAGTTACCAAACCCAATTTACCGACAAACTTGGACGTCTTTGGAGTGTGGGAGGAAACTGGAGCACCCGGGGGAAAAAACTCATGCAGGCCATAGGGAGAAGGTACTAACGCCACACTGACAGCACCCGTGGTCAGGTTCAAACATGGGTGTCTGTCACTGTCAGGCAGTAACTCTACCGCTGCGCCACCGTGCCACCCCTTGATGTGAAATAGATTTGTGTTTCAGTGTGAGACAGGGTATGTTTTGTGATCTGAACATTTCCAGTGGACTGGGGTATGTCGAGGGTAACTGGGACTCACTCCCCCATCCACAAGATATCGCTTTGTACAACAAGGAATGTTAGAAATGCAAGCGGATGGGAACGGCATGTCAGTGGCTGGCCTGTCTTTCATTAGCTCCTGGTCACTTGTCATCATGGGTCATTCTTTAAAGGAGATAACGATATAATCATACGTACTCTCGTGTGTGAGGTAGCTTTGTTTCCACATTTCCACACACGCAGCCCAGCCCACAGAAATCATCTTATCAGGATGCATCTCAGCTTGGCTTGGGAACGGCTCCATCCAAGAATTGTGGACACATGTTCCATCTACACTAGTTCTGTGTTTGGCCCTTATCCCTCCAAACCTGTCATATCTATGTACCATTGTTCAATCCTCAGGTGATCTGCTTACCTCTGTGTCCCAAAGACGTGTGGGTTAGTCGGTTCATTGCCCCCTGTGTGAGGGCGAGTGGGCCACTACAATCTAGTGGGCATGGAGGAGAATATGTAGTGAATAAGCTTGGGTTAGATTAGTGTACGATTGTGTCAATGGGTGGTTGCAGGTCATTACGGACTCGATGGGCCAAAGGGCCTATCTCCATAGTATATCTCTGTGTGGGGTGGACACAAAAAGCTGGAGTAACTCAGCGGGTCGGGCAGCATCTCCGGAGAAAAGGAACAGGTGACGTTTCGGGTGGAGACCCTTGATCAGACACTCGTATCTCTGTGTGACTCTCGATGACCCTATTCCTAAATCTAGGCAGAGCCATCACAGTAAAGTGTAGGCAGTCTGAAGGGTCTCGCCCTGAAACGTCACCCATTCCTTCTCTCCAGAGATGCTGCCTGTCCCGCTGAGTTACTCCAGCATTTTGTGCCTGCCATTTAAACCAGTGTCTGACGTTCTTTCCTTCTCAATGAAGTGTAACTGCGTGTGTTTACCACAGTCGCAGCATCTTGTACATCTTCTTCTTGCGTGTGGCGTGCACAGCCTAAAGTTGTACGACAACTTGTTCTATTTGATCTTATTTGATTGTGTTGCATTGGTTGAAACAGGGCGGGCGGACCACGTGAATGTTGCAATCTCCCACCCATCTTGTACATCAAAAGGTTTACTCTCACTAAATGTCCTGCATTCAGTCCCTCATTCCAGACGTCAATAACATCAAGCCCCCATTTTGCCTTGTCTAACCTCACCCTTCATCATTTTAAACACTTCTGTCAAATCGACCGCTCAGGTATGGAAGAGTGAATTTCTCCTGTTCAAATGCAGACTCCGCTCTGAATACCGCCCCTGTCAGTGCAGAGCCAGAGATGGAGGCGTTGGAGAATTGCCTCTTGTGCAGCGTGGATGAAGGCTCCTGTATTTGCTGCAAAACCCAGGCCAGGGAACGGGGTCAGATTCCTTCAGGAAATGAATGCTGATGCACTCGGACACATGCCAATGATTAAGAAACGTTGCCCCAGACAGCGGTCCATTGAGGTGTTTAATAACACCATAATCACTCATTCTTCGGGGCCAGGGGTTCATTTCAAGGAATTTGCTGGAGAATGTTTCAGAGTTAACAGCGTCTGGGCCCTTCCCCACCTCCATCATGTGCAGCATTCCATTCCCGATTACCGGCCCTAGGATCAGTGGGAGTCACACAACATCCAGGAAAGCTCAAGGGCTTGCTTATCCCAGTGAGTTAGCCCGTGTCTGAACAAGGGTCTCAACCTGAAAAACGCCAACTATTCCTTTTCTCCAGAGATAGGAATCTGAGGAGTAACCTGTTCACACAAAGGGTGGTGGGTGTACGGAACAAGCTGCCAGAGGAGGCAGTTGAGGCTGGGACTATCTATCCCCAACCCTTAAGAAACAGTTAGACAGGTACGTGGATAGGACAGGTTTGGACCAAACGCAGGCAGGTGGGACTGGTGTAGCTGGGACATGTTGTCCGGTGTTGGGCAAGTTGTTACGAAGGGCCTGTTTCCACGCTGCATCACTCTATGCTGGCTGACCCGCTGAGTTACTCCGGCTTTTTGTGTCTATCTTCGACTTAGCAAAAGGTTCAGTGGTTCTATATCTCCGAGAGAAAGGAACAAATGAGGTAAAAGAATGGAGTTATATAGATATCGTATATAGATGAGATGACAATTCAACATTCAAATCGATCCTCAGACATTAAAATCCCCTCAAATCATTAGTTTCACAACACACCCCAGTAGAAAAGGATTTTATTTTAATTTAATATGGAAACTAAAGACAATTCCTTTAGTAATGTTTGCGGCTTAAGGTTTTCTCAAGGCTGTGTGCTTCTCCCCCTCCCTAACAAGGAGCTTATTTATTACAAATTCAGTTTACAAAGTACTGCGTTAATCAAAAAAATAAAGATACGGTGTGGGAATACATCAGCGGGTCAGGCAGCATCCGTGGAGAACATTGTGTGCTGTTTTGGTCCCCTAATTTGAGGAAGGACATTCTAGCTATTGGGGGAGTGCAGCATAGGTTTACAAGGTTAATTCTTGGGACGGCAGGACTGTCATATGCTGAGAGAATGGAGCAGCTGGGCTTGTACACTCTGGAGTTTAGAAGGATGAGAGGGTATCTCATTGAAACATATAGGATTGTTAAGGGTTTGGACATGCTAGAGGCAGGAAACATGTTCCCAATGTTGGGGGAGTCCAGAACCAGGGGCCACAGTTTAAGAATAAGGAGTAAGGCATTTAGAACAGAGACGAGGAAACACTTTTTCTCACAGAGAGTGGTGAGTCTGTGGAATTCTCTGCCTCAGAGGGCGGTGGAGGCGGGTTCTCTGGATGCTTTCAAGAGAGAGCTAGATAGGGCTCTTAAAAATAGCGGAGTCAGGGGATATGGGGAGAAGGCAGGAACGGGGTACTGATTGGGGATGATCAGCCATGATCACATTGAATGACTCCAGCATTTTGTGTGTATCTTTGGTGTAATCCAGCATCTGCAGTTCCTTCTCACACATGAAAACTAGATGTTCTGCACCTTTTCATCCCTCTGGTTTCCCTCTCTCCTGACTCTCAGTATGAAGAAGGGTCTCGACCTGAAATGTCACCTATTCCTTTTCTCCAGAGATGCTGCCTGACCCGCGGAGTTACTCCAGCATTCTGGGTCCATCTGCAGTTTCTTTTTCTACCACATTCATCAAAACAGCAGTTCATACAGTTTGCAAACATCGACCTTCAGATTACAACGTTGTCAGCCCTATCTGCGACGCACTCCGAGCCCCCTTGACGACCTGCGTTCACGGGAGGCCTCCAAAGTC
This sequence comes from Amblyraja radiata, assembly GCF_010909765.2. NCBI lineage: Eukaryota > Metazoa > Chordata > Chondrichthyes > Rajiformes > Rajidae > Amblyraja > Amblyraja radiata. The sequence continues at coordinate 5,674,261 of NC_045989.1, forward strand.
CCCATGGACACTGCATGCTCCCTCTCCTGTGGCACGTGGGCACGGATATCAGTCTGGAATAGGGGCAGGCAGTCTACTCGGGCAGAAGCCTCAGGCTGTCTGCTTTGGGTCAGTGGACCTGCACCGCAGTAATGTGAACAGACAGCAGAGGGTGCTAGAGGCCCACCACTTGCAGCAAACTGCCTCTGATGGTCTCAAGTGGCTGATTTTTAACAAACAGATCAAATTAACAGACTGTTTCGCTGCTCGTAAATCTGCCATTGAATATTTGTGCAAAGAGTTTTAACATGTGTACAGGGTGTTTGGAATACAATGTACAGAGATCAATCCACACCTCCACTTGCAAAGGGGCATATTGAAATCCTGGCTATGAATTAGAACTGAGCACATTGAGTAGACTTAGGTGAGGTTCAAGTCAAGCTGTTACCCCGCCTGTGGCTCAGGTTAAACGTGCGATGGCAGATAATTCTCCGGGAATCTAAAGTGTTGCACGGTACGGTGGCGCAGAGGTAGAGTTTCTGCCAGAGCCCCGGGTTCAATTATGACCACGGGTGCTGTGTGTACGGAGCTTGTACGTGCGTTCTCCCCGTGACCGCGTGGGTTTTCTCCGGGTGCTCCGGTTTCCTCCCACAGTCCAAAGACGTACAGGTTTGTAGGTTAATTGACTTCAGAAAAATTGTAAATTGTCACTAGTGTGATGTCGGACACTGCTAGTGTGCGGGGATCGCTGGTCGGCATAGACCCAGTGGGCCGAAGGGCCTGTTTCTGCGCTGTTTAAACTAACCTAAACTAAACTAAACTGCTTCACCTTTCCAATTTCAGTCCATTGCTTTGGGATACATGGTGTCATAAAACATGCAAATTTAACTCTGTAGAATCAAGGAACTGCAGACGCTTGGTTTACAAAAAATAAAAAGGCACAAAGTACTGGAGTGACAGCAGGTCAGGCAGCATCTCTGGAGACATGGATAGGTAACATTTTGATTTGGGACCCTTCTTCATCTAATTTAAATCTATTGTTCATCACCGTGGTTGAGGCATGTTGGGGAACACACCTTCTAAAAAAATCGTGACTTTGAATCTAGTTTTTACAAATATTCCATTTTTTCTCGCACAAACACACCCCATCTCGATGAACCAACGTAGCACAGATAAAAGATATAGTTTGATAGGCACAAAGTGCTTGAGTAACTCAGCGGATCAGGCAGTATCTCTGGATCGATTCTCTCCATAGATGCTGCCTGACCCGCTGGGTTACTCCAGCGCTTTGTGTCTGTCTTTGGTATAAACTACCATCTTTGTTTCTGAAAGAATATGGACCAGATTTTAGAGATGCAGCGCGGAAACGAGCCCTTTGGAGCCCCAATTCGGCACTGATCAGCGCACTACACAAGCACTGTCCTACACACTAGGGACAATTTACACAAGGCAATTTACCTACAAACCTGTACATCTTTAGAGTGTGGGAGGAAACCGGAGCACCCGGAGAAAACCCACGCAGGTCACAGGGAGAATGTACTAAAGGGCCTATCCCACGAGCATGCGACCTGCATGCGGCAAGCGCGACCTAAAGGGCCGGTCCCACGAGCATGCGCCTGCATGCGGCAAGCGCGACCTAAAGGGCCGGTCCCACGAGCATGCGCCTGCATGCGGCAAGCGCAACCTAAAGGGCCTGTCCCACCAGCATACGCCTGCATGCGGCAAGCACGACCAAACCAGAAGCAGGAGCCGCGCGGAGGTCGAATGAGTGACACGGCGTCGAGGCGGTTTTTCGGAGCCCCGCGTGATGTCGGGGCCAGCTCCGCTCAACTCCATACGGCTCCAGCGATCGAAGTGGGACCGGCCCCGCGAGGTGGTACGGCTCAAGCGACCACGTTACAAAGATTTAATTGTTAAGAGGTTTTTTTTTGACAGGTGTTGCTTTAATTGTGGACTGATCTCAGCGCAGTTACTGACCACAATAGTGAACACAAAATGGGTTGTGAATTTTCTTTGGTGCAAGATGTTTAGACACTTTCTTCAGCTCACTGTTTGTGCTGTAGCACAGATCTGCGATAAGTTCACGAACTTACAATGAGCAAGGGGTGAAGCTACCATGGATTTGTTTGGCTGTTGCAGCTGGCTGCCAGAGACACAGACACAGACGGAGTCAAGAGTCTGGGACTCACGGAGAGGAGGAAATGTGAGCTTTATCAGAGAGTGGTGACAGACTCTAAATTAAATTGCCTCAGAGTTAGAGCCAGTACACTGCGGACGGGTTGCTTATAATATGTACTTACTCCAAAGCACACAGCAAAAAGCTTTTCACTGTACCCTGTGGTAACATGTGGCAAGATAATCGCCACAAGTGGGGTTAGTATAGATTGGCATGATGGGCGGCATTGGAGCGATGGGCCAAATGGACTGCTTCTCTGCAGTATCAATTACTCATGTATTAAAGCTGTAACCCAGTACAAAACATTGTCTGTCCATTCCCTCCACAGATGCTGCCTGACACGCTGTGATCGTCCAGCACTTTGGTCTTTTTTAACCATTCGTCTTCCTGGCTTTTGGCTTTATGGGACTTTGGGTAAAAGATGCCCCAAAGATGCCTTTGAACTTCAACGGTTCTCAGTCTCTCTGATTAGAACAGAGGTGGTGGCCTTGGCAAGGCCAGCAGCATAATCAAGGACCAGTCTCACCCCGGTCACTCCCTCTCCTCCCCTCTCCCACCGGGCAAGAGGTACAGAAGCGTGAAAACGCACACCTCCAGATTGAGGGACAGTTTCTTCCCAGCTGCTATCAGGCAACTGAATCATCCTACCACAACTAGAGAGCAGTGCTGAGCTACTATCTACCTCATTGGACCTCGGACAACTGTACTGGACTTTATATTGCACTAAACGTTATTCCCTTTATCCTGTATCTGTACACAGTGGACAACTTGCTTGTAACGTGTAATCCTCCTACAGACTGGATAGCACGCAACAAAAAATCTTTTCACTGCACCTGATGTGATAATAAACTAAACTAAACTAATCGCCACAAGGTGGGACACACATTGGAGAGAGCGGTGGAGGGAGGCAGGTGATACCAGGGATGGGATCGAAAAGTAGAATGAAAGAATTCGAAATTTATTTGTCACATATGCAAATGCACAGTGAAATTCATTTTGCATATATTACACATGCTGGCTCTGATATTATTGCCGCTATTATTCAAAGTGCAAAGTCCGGTCGATGTACTGGAGTAGTTCCCGTGATCCCTCTCCTCTCCTCGCCCGACCATCTTTGTGTCCCGGGACTGCCTCCTGCAGCCGACCTTGAAGACGCTGGTTTATTGTTCTGAGAAACGACTACTGGAGTTTTCAACAGATCTTTATTCAAAAGTTCGATATCCAGTATACAGGTTCTTCAGACACATCTGCCCATAACGGTGGTCAGCGCAGAACTAACGCGCGCAAGTGAAAAACTGCGCGAAACAAGCAGCCCCTCCCGAGTCACGTCACGTCAAGTCACATTTATTTATATAGCACATTTAAAAAACAACTCTCGTTGGCCAAAGTGCTTTACATTCTTGATAAGAATAGTACAAACAAACAAACAAACTACATACATATATACATATAGCCCTCGCTCAGAGGACGTCAAGAAAGGCTTGGGAGAATAGGTAAGTGTCTAGTCTAGACTTAAAGGGGTCGATGGAGGGGTCAGTTCTGATGGGAAGAGGGATGCTGTTCCACAGTCTAGGAGCTGCAACCGTAACGGCGCGGACGTGACCGCAGCTTCCGAACGCCAGGTTCGATCTCTGCGTACGCCAGCAGGCGCCACTACACTGGAGACATTACCCCGGTTCACCCTCCCACCTGCCCTCGCTCCTCGCTCCTCGCATCCGACGTCTCCTGCTTCCACCCAGACAATAAATCACCCCACATCCCGCAGCCCCGGCACCCGCACAATGCTGCAGTTCTCTGGAGATCTCCGACTCACAGAGACACCACAGCAGGGAGCAGCAGCAAAATTAATCACCTTCAACGACAAGCGATGCAACGCGAGGCAAAGGGCATGACTGTCGGAGACGTCGGCAGCTTTAGGTTCATTATTGCCGCGTGTACCGAGGTGCAGGTGAAAAGCTCAGTTTTGAATAATATCCAAAAGACCAGTTAATGTGTAGGAAGGAACTGCAGATGCTGGTTAAACCGAAGATAGACACAAAATACTGGAGTAACTCAGCGGGACAGACAGCAGACCATCGGTTCGAAGAAGGGTCTCGACCTATTCCTTCTCTGCAGAGATGCTGCCTGACCCGCTGAGTAAAGCCCCTGTCCCACTTTCCCGAGTTACTCACGAACTCTCCCGAGTTTTCCCCTTGATTCAAACTCGGAGAATTACGGTAATAGCCAGTCGTAGGTACTCGGGCTATTTTCTTTACTCGTGGACATTTTTCAACATGCTGAAAAAATGTCCCGACTTACCTGATGCCCTGAGTTCCTATGGTTGGCATTCTGAGCCGCTACGAAACATCTACGGACTCCTGCAGCCTCGCTACGGACATTCCCCGACATTCCCCGAGTTTGAATCAAGGGGAAAACTCGGGAGAGTTCGCGAGTAACTCGGGAAAGTGGGACAGGGCCTTAACTCCAGCATTTTGTGTCTATAGACCAGATAATGCAAAAACATAAATGTAATCAAGCAAGACTCAAGTACAATAGCTGGGGTGAAGGTGAAGGTGAAGATACAGAGTGCACGATATAGTTCTCAGCATTGTAGCGCACCAGTTCCAGAGACAAGATCCAATGTTCCCAATGGGGTAGAGGTGAATCGGACAGCACTCCAGCTTATCAAAGAACCTGTTCCCAAGTCAGATGATGTGTGCTTTCAAGCTTCTGTATCTTCTGTCCCGATGGAGCAGCTTGAAGAAATAATGAGCAAGCTGGGGTACGTGTTTGATTATGTTGGCTGCTTTTCCCAGGCAGCCCAAAGTGTAGATGGAATCTATGGTGGGAGGTCTGGGCCATGTGATGGACTGGACAACATTTACAACTCTCTGTGATTTATCTTGGTCAGTGTGCTCCTGAGCTCAAAGTAAACACAGGTCCATGCACGTTTAGACAATACTCGTGTTCACATCTCCTGGTCTCTATTTAGTCCCATTCTCATTTCATTTGACATGACTTTTATGCACGTACCTTCGCTAACAGACGACACAGTGGGGCAGCTGGTAGAGCTGCTGCCTCATAGCACCAGAGAACTGGGTACGATCCTGACCTCAGGTACAGCTGTCTGCTGTTGCTCCCTGGATCCACATGTGTTCCCTCCAGGTGCTCCACACATCGTAAAGAAGGGACTCGACTCGAAACGCCGCCCATTCCTTCTCTCCAGAGATTCTGCATGACCACGTTGAGTTACTCCTGCATTTTGTGTCTATCTTCAGTTTAAACCAGCACCTGCAGTTCCTTCCTACACATATTATAGACGCGTGGGTTTGTAGGTTAATTGGCCTCTGGAATTTGCCTCCAGCTTGTATGGAATGGATGCGAAAGTGGGATAAAATTGTACTCGTGAATGGCTGATCGATGGTTGGTGCGAACTCGGTGGGCTGAAGGGCCTGTTTCCATGCTGTATCTAGAACCTAAACCAAAGAGGCATTTCCTCCAACTCTGTATCCAATGTGCAGATGCAGAATTCACCACACGATCAACCACAATGTATTCTTTCACAGACTCTGAGACACACACCGAGCTACCATGATGCTACGTTTAACTGGACATTGGCTGTATGTATTGATTCCCCTGTTTAGTTCAGATATACAGCGCGGAAACAGGCCCTTCGGCCCATCGAGTCCGCGCCGACCAGCAATCCCCGCACACTAACGTTGTCCTACACACACTAGGAACGATTCACATTTACACCAAACTAATTAACCTACAAACCTGTACATCTTTAGAGTGTGGGAGGAAACCGAAGATCTCGGAGAAAACCCACGCAGGTCACGGGGAGAACGTACAAACTCCGTACAGACAGCAGCCGTAGTCAGGTCTCTGGTGCTGTAATGTAGTAACTCTACCGCTGCGCCACCGTGCCACCCATTTGAAGATTGAACGCCCATGTTGAATGGCTACGTCGTGGCAAGCCAAACAAACAAAGTGTTTGAATGAGCTATGCCTTTGGGTCAAGGGTGAATGAAGCTCAGGATCCCAGGACTGACACCCCCAGGCTGAATCTAACAGAAACATTGAGTGTAACAAGAGTTGGCTGAATTTACAGGCTGATAATATAACTCAGCTAATTCCTGCTGTTTAAATGTTTGTTTAACTATGCAACAGATGTTTGTGGAATAGTCTGGACAAATAACATTACATCTGGCAGGCAGCTGAACTGGGAAAGGGCTGAATGAACAAGTGTGGATAACAATGGGATGAAGTCTGGTCACAAGCGCGCTCGTTGCAATATTTCTACTGCTGGAATGTGCTGCAAGATTAATAGTGATGATCGCGGCATCAGAGTTGTGTAATGCGAACAGCTTAAAGTTATTGGCTGCGAAAGATTTGTAAATTGGGAGAGAGTTTGTAGTAAATTGGTTCAGTGTTTGCCCATTGTTAGGTATTTGAAGAGGCATTTTTCTAGTGAAACATGAGAACTATTTCCAGAATGCCTCCGAATCCCTGTTCTGAACAAATACTCTATTCCCATCTCCGTGCTTGATGCAGGTCTAGTGGGACTCATACCTAGAACCACTATTACATATCACATGTCCAACATTCCTCTTTGGTGTTTTTCTTAATTTTTAACTATGTCGTTTTATATATTTTTTTTAATCCAGTTTATCTTTGCTGACATGTGTGGCTCATTGCTGTGGTATTTTGCACCAGGCACATTTAATTCCCATCTTCCTGCATCTGATTATTGTTAATCATAGAGTCAAAAATAGATTGGACAGCTTGCGTCGAACTAGTTTTGATTCACCATTGCAAATAATAAATTAATTTGATACAGAGACATTTGGTATTTAATGTTTAAGCTGCAGGAATTTCTTTCAGTTCAGTTTTAAAGTTACAGCACAGACAAAGGCACTTCGGCCCATCGAGTTAACGCCAACCATCCATCAGCCATTTACACGAGTTCTATTTTTACCCCACTTTCCCATCCACTCCTGACACACTAGGGGACATTTAACCCACAAAAAAACACACGTCTTTGGGACGTGGGAGGAACCTGGAGGAAACCCACGCGGTCACAGGGAGAACGTGCAAACTCCACACAGACAGTCCCCGAGGTCAGGATCGAACCGGGGTCTCTGACACTGTGAGGCAGCGGCACTACCCGCTGCACTACTCTGCTGCCCTTGTCTCAAGCATGGTCAATGCATGAGACAAGGGCAGCAGATCAAATGCCAGCAACCCTCACTGCATCTGCTATCCTACACTACAATAGGAGATTATTTAAATGCAATGACATGACTTGTTTAGAATAGACATTACATTTGAATACATACATCCTTTCTGAACTTGTACCAGTAACATGTTCTTGGTCAATGATGGAAGAGAGGTCTCGCACCAAACCAAACCTCCTCGTGCTTCCACCATTTATACGAGGACTGCCAGGATTTTCAGCCACAGTTCCGAGACCCGTCCCAGAACTTACTTCCACCCGCCCCCAGGACCAATCCAAGAATTATTTTCCCTTCCTCCCAAACATCCCACCACTAGTCCACAGGCCTGCACTTCCTCCTGTCTCCACCACAGCCCAGAGTCTGGCTGTCCACAGCTAAGATAGACAGAAAAAGCTGCAGTTACTCAGCGGGTCACACAGCATCTCCAGGTGGAAAGGAATAGGTGATGTTCTATCCAGCAGAAGCAACAGTGAGTGAGTCCAGGTGAAGAGTCTCGATGTAAAACACCGTCTGTCGATTCCCTCCACAGATCCTGACCTCCAGCTGATCTCCAGTTTTGCTCCAGATTCCACCATCTGCAGTCTGTCTTTACTTTAGACTTTAGAGATAAAGCATGGGAACAGACCCTTCGGCCCACCGCATCCATGCTGACCAGCGATCCCTGGCGCTAGCATGATCCTTCGCATTAGGGACAATTTACCATTTTACCAAGCCAATTGACCAACAAGCCTGGAAGTCTTCCACCAGTGTGGGAGGAAACCGGAGCACCCGGAGAAAACCCACGCGGCCACAGGGAGAACGTACAAACTCCGTACAGACAGCACCCGTAGTCAGGATCGAACCTGGGTCTCTGGCGCTGTGAGGCAGCAACTCTAACCTGTACACCGCCCAAGCTGCTGCATAATTTAACATGAGCACAGTTGATCATCCAGATCAGTTTCCTGTTGCCATTTCCTCCTCTTAGTCCTTGATCCCTTTAGCATTTGTAAGTCCTCAATAGCATTATAGCATTAATACATAATCCATTGCATTGTTGTGATTCAATTGGATGGCACACAAGCAAAGCTTATAAGTGCATCTCAGTAACCGTGACACTGATAAATAAATACCGAGTCCATCTCCTTCAATACATTTAATGACATGATCTCCGCTGCCTTCTGTGGTATTTCTATTTTTTTTTTTACCATGTTTACCAAGATACAGTGAACAATTTTTTTTTGTGTGGTATCCAGGCCAATCATGCCGTGCATATTTACATCAGTTAATGCAAAAGAGAAAATACACAAGCTGCAGAATCTAGTGTTTAAGTTAGAGAGCCAGAGCAGATCGGTGGCTGTCCCACTGCGGCGACCTAATCCGCGAGTTCTTGCGAGTTTGCCCTCGACTCATACTTGCAGCATGGTCGACACGAGGTCCTAGGAGGTCTTTGTAACTCTCCTTCATGCTCGAGAGTGGTCCCCGTGTACTCGATGCCTCAGCTAGGTTGCGGCGTATTTTTCAACATGCTGAAAAATGCCCACAAGTAAAAAAAGGTCGCCATGGAAAAAATCGATGTTTAGTCGAAGTAGGTCGTAGTAGGTCGGCATGTTAGTCGTAGGTAGTCGAGGGTAGTCAAAGGTAGTCGGAGATAGTCTTCAACATAGTCGAAGGAGGTCGAAGGGAGGTCGTCTTCACTCTCCACTATTCGGTGTCCAATTTTCCCAAAGCTGGTCATAGCTAGTCTTCAACATGACACTTTTTTCAAACTCTCCTAAACTCTTCTAAGCTCGCCTATTAGGTCGCCGCAGTGGGACAGGCCCTTAGGGCGACAGAGAATGCTAAGAGAATGGAGCGGCTGGGCTTGTATACAATAGAGTTTAGACGGATGAGAGGAAATCTTATTGAAACATATAAGATTATTAAGGGTTTGGACACGCTAGAGGCAGGAAACATGTTCCCAATGTTGGGGGAGTCCAGAACCAGGGGCCACAGTATACGAATAAGGGGTAAGCCATTTAGAACGGAGACGAGGAAACACTTTTTCACACAGAGAGTGGTGAGTCTGTGGAATTCTCTGCCTCAGAGGCCAGTTCTCTGGAAACTTTCAAGAGAGAGCTAGATAGGGTTCTTAAAGATAGCGGAGTCAGGGGATATGGGGAGAAGGCAGGAACGGGGTACTGATTGGGAGCCATGAACACATTGAATGGCGGTGCTGGCTCGATAGGCTGAATGGCCTATTCCTGCACCAATTGTCTATCATCTATTGACAGAGAGGTGTATTGTAAGATCGGTAAATTCATCCCTATATGAGAGGTCTGTTCACGAACCTGTTAACACTGGGGGAAGAAGCTGTTCTTGAATATCGCGGTACGTGCTTTCAAACTTTTGTACCTTCTGCCCAATGGGAGAGAGAGGAGAAGAGAGAACGACGGGGATGAATGATGTGATCCACAAACCTGCCTTCATTAATGGATCATAGACACAAAAAGCTGGAGTAGCTCAGGAGAGAAGGAATGGGTGACGTTTCCGGTCGAGACCCTTCTTCATTGATGGATTGGTGGCCAACAACTTATAGTTCCTGGGCGTGTATATCTCTGAAGATCTGTCCTGGACACAGCACGTTGAGGCAATGATAAGGATATTGATCATATTGAATGGCGGTGCAGGCTCGAAGGGCCGAATGGCCTACTCCTGCACCTATTTTCTATGTTTCTATGAAAGCCCACCAACGTCTCTACATCCTTCGAAGCTTGAGGAGATTCGGTATGTCGATGAACACCCTCTTGATCATCCACAGAACAGTAGAGAGCATAGTGACTGGTTGCATCACAACCTGGGTGGCAACTCGATGGCCCAGTAAAGAAAGAGATTACTAAAAGTGGTGAACAATGTCCGGTCCATCCCAGGTACGGGCCTCCCCACCATTGAAGGGATCTACAGGAGGCACGGCCTCAAAACGGCAGTTAGCATCATCAAAGACCACACCACCCTGGCCACGCTCTCATTTAATTCCTACCATTGAAAAATAGGTGTCCAATGTCGCCGCATTTTGACGCCAACAAAGTGACAAAAGTTCACTGAACACGAGGAAGAATGTTAGAAAGCTACACCAGTCGCAAAGTGCAGTAAAACAGAAGATGCGATCTGAACAATTCGCAGCCTCTTTAAAGCTTTGTTGCTAGATCCCTCCAATGAAGTCAAACTTTCTTATGTGACAGTGGAGAAGTTGGCGATGCAGAGATAGAGCTACTGCCTTACAGCGCCAGAGACGCAGGTTCGATCCTGACTGCGGGTGCTGTCCGTATGGAGTTTGTATGTTCTCCCCCGTGACCTGAGTGGGTTTCCTCCATTATCTTTCATTCATTTGTTCTATATCACCATCTATATTTCTCGTTTCCCTATCTTCTGACTCGGTCTGAAGAAGGGTTTTGACCAGAAATGTCACCTATTCCTTTTCTCAAGACATGCTGTCCAGTTACTCCGGCTTACTGTGTCCATCAACCAATAGACTTTGTTGGGTCTCTTTCATCGCCAAAGTATTTGCTGTCTGGTGGGGCTGATACCACTGGCATGTCTGTAGAGATTGGAAGAATTATATTGCTCCAACTCATTGTAAAGACGGGTTTCCCAGACTATGCCTTTAATGGGCTGTCCATTAGTTGTTCAAATGCTATTTAAGGTCAGAAGAAACAGAAGCCCATGTTCTGCATGCAATATTGCATCTAATCTACCTCATCCATTTCCTGTCTAATTCTCTGAGCAAAGATGTCAACCTTGGTAAGTGAAGATCACACTCGGGGAACTAAATGTTTTTCTTTTAAAAACGAAACAATAGGTTGGCAAATGTTACGCTTGGTGAGCTATTTGTTCCCTATGTTCCTGAAAATTGTCCGGCTCGTTCAGTTTCACCCATTCTCCTCCCTTGTACAAAATATTAATGCCTTTATGTCATCTAATCACTACATAGATACATAGATATAGAAAATAGGTGCAGGAGTAGGCCATTCGGCCCTTCAAGCCTGCACCGCCATTCAATATGATCATGGCTGATCATCCAACTCAGTATCCCGTACCTGCCTTCTCTCCATACCCCCTGATCCCTTTAGCCACAAGGGCCACATCTAACTCCCTCTTAAATATAGCAGTACTTCCTCATCTAGCAAGATCTCTCTGCACAAATGCTTTGAAAGATTGAGAATGGAGGTCTGAGCCATTTAATTTGGTTTCTTAGAATCTGTCATTAAAGCACTTCAACATTCAGAATTTTTATTCAAAGTCCCTTCATAAAATTCCAAATCTTCACTCCATAACGTGAATCAGAAGCTGGCATGAAGCTGTCCGTTCCCAAATTGTTCAATTTGCAGAATATTTTTGTCCATGCTGTTTACCTGGAAGATAGGCACAAAAACTGGAGTAACTCAGCGGGTTAGGCAGCATCGGTAATGAAGGCAAGAAGTGGATGTTGATGTCTGTTAGTTAGACACTGAAGGAGCCTGACAACTAAACTGACTCAATTATGCAAAAACAACTGGTGGCAATGTAGATTCTCCAGCACACTAGGCTGTCAGGTGTGCTTCAAGTGACTAATGTTCCCAATCCAAAAGCAAAGAGTCTTTTAATGTCCTCCGTGCTCAGAAATCACGTTGGCTGTTGGGAATTTGGAGCCTCTCCAGGTCCACCGAGCTTGGAAATTCAAGGCGCATGGACTTTAGTAAGGCATATGGTAAAGTCCCGCATGGAAGGCTGGTCCAGATGAAGTCATATAGGATCACGTGGTGAGTTAGACACTAAACCGGCTTGGTTATAGATAACAGAGGGTGATGGAGGGCATGTTGAAAAAAACCAGAGGGTCATGCCCAAATTGTTCAATTTATAGTATATTTTTGTCCATGAAATTTAGTGGATCAGTGTTGGGATCTATGTGCTATATACGAAAATTGAAGGAGGTGTGGATAGTGCTGTCAGAATACGGCAGGATTTTGATCAGATGGAAATTTGAGCAGAGAAATGGCAGAATCACATTTTTCTATCTGGGACATATGACAATAAAACACTCTTGACACTAGTGTGAGGGAATGCATTTTGGGAAGTCAAATGCAATGGGGAAAGTATACAGTTAATGGCAGCACCGTTGGGAACATTAATAATGGGATTTCGGGCATATGTTTGTGGGATGAAGAGCATGCTCCTGTCTGTTCCTCTATACATTGTATTAACTTTAGATTTTAAAAATCTAAAGTGAAAAATACCACACTGGGCAGGCTCACTGCAAAATAAATATTCTCTAATTTTAAGAGCCCTCAGTCATAGCTCATACCCACCACTTGGTCTAATGGTTAACGTTTCAAGTCCCACACTAATGAGCTTGAAAACAAAACGTATACTGAGAAACCAGTGTAGGATGAAGGAAGCATTGCCAACTGGAGCGACTGTGTTTCAGATCAAAACCAGTCTGTGTTCTGAAAACAAATTCTGTGAAATATCCTGTTCCAGTTCTTTAAGAGAAGTGAGTTCTATACAGTGTTCCAGCCAATATTTTACTTCAAATAATCTATACAACAGTACAGCACAGGAGCAGAGCCTCTGGTCCACAATGAAACAAGCCAAATCAAACTAACACCTTCTGTTTGCACACAATCCATATCCCTCCATATCAGGTGCCTATCTCAAAGCCTCTTAAATGTCACAATTGCAGTGCCCTCCATAATGTTTGGGACAAGGACGCATCATTTATTTATTTGCCTCTGTACTCCACAATTTGAGATTTGTAATAGAAAAAAAATCACATAATAATAATAATAATATCTTTTATTGTCATTGCACGTCAGTGTAACGAGATTTAGTGGCAGCTCCACTGATGTACAAGAAAGGTAAATAAATACAATACATAAATAAGCAAGCTGAATTGATTGACGTGACCATCTGAGGGAGACTGTCCAAAGGGGGTGGGTGGGAGGGCACTCAGCAGGGCCGGTTCAGAGCCGCTATAGCTCTTGGGATAAAACTGTTCCTGAGTCTGGAGGTTCGGGCGTAGAAGGCCTTGTAACGTCTGCCGGAGGGAAGTAGTTGAAACAGACCGTGACAGGGGTGTGATGAGTCCTTATGGATGCTGAGGGCCTTCCTGAGGCACCGCGTGTGGTAGATGCCCTCCAAGGCTGGTAGCTCTATCCTGATGATCCGCTGCGCTCTGTTGACGACGCGCTGAAGAGCTCTCCTCTCAGTCTCCTGAGATACCACACAGAGATACCACACAGAGATGCCATACGTTAGTATGCTCTCTGTGGTGCAGCGGTAGAACGTTGTCAGCAGCTGTTGGGGCATGTGGTTAAAGTGCACATTGTCAAATTTTATTAAAGGCCATTTTTATACATTTTGGTTTCACCATGTAGAAATTACAGCTGTGTTTATACATAGTCCCTCCATTTCAGGGCACCATAATGTTGGGGACACATGGCTTCACAGGAATTTGTAATTGCTCAGGTGTGTTTAATTGCCGCCTTATGCAGGTATAAGAGAGCTCTCAGCACCTTGTCTTTCCTCCAGTCTTTCCATCACCTTTGGAAATGTTTATTGCTGTTTATCAACACGAGAACAAAAGTTGTGCCAATGAAAGTCAAATAAGCCATTATGAGGCTGAGAAACAAGAATAAAACTGTTAGAGACATCAGCCAAACCTTAGGCTTACCAAAATCAACTGTTTGGAACATCATTAAGAAGAAAGAGAGCACTGGTGAGCTTACTAATCACAAAGGAACTAGCAGGCCAAGGAAGACCTCCACAGCTGATGACAGAGAATTCTCCTTATAAGAAAAATCCCCAAACACGTGTCCGACAGATCAGAAACATTCTTCAGGAGTCAGGTGTGGATTTGTCAATGACCACTGTCCGCAGAAGACTTCATGAACAGAAATACAGAGGCTGCACTGCAAGATGCAAACCACTGGTTAGCCGCAAAAATAGGATGGCCGGGTTACAGTTTGCTAAGAAGTACTTAATGGAGCAACCACAGTTTTGGAAAAAGGTCTTGTGGACAGATGAGATGAAGATTAACTTGTATCAGAGTGATGGCAAGAGCAAAGTATGGAGGAGAGAAGGAACTGCCCAAGATCCAAAGCATACCACCTCATCTGTGAAACACAATGCTGGGGGTGTTATGGCCTGGGCATGTATGGCTACTGAAGGAACTGGCTCACTTATCTTCATTGTTGATACAACTGCTGAGGGCAGAAGCATAATGAATTCTGAATTGTATAGACACATCCTATCTGCTCAAGTTCAAACAAATGCCTCATTGGCCGGCAGTTCATTCTGCAGCAAGACAATGATCCCAAACATACTGGTAAAGCAACAAAGGAGTATTTCAAAGCTAAAAAATGGTCAATTCTTGAGTGGCCAAGGCAATCACCCAATCTGAACCCAATTGAGCATGCCTTTTGTAAGCTGGAGAAAACTGAAGGGAACTAGCCCCCAAAACAAGCATAAGCTAAAGATGGCTGCAATACAGGCCTGGCAGAGCATCACCAGAGAAGGTACCCAGCAACTAGTGATGTCCACGAATCGCAAACTTCAAGCATATGGATATGCAACAAAATACTAAACATGACTACTTTCATTTACACTGCTGTGTCCCAAACATTATGGTGCCCTGAAATGGGGGGGACTATGTAATTTCTACATGGTGAAACCAAAATGTATAAAAACGGTCTTTATTAAAATCTGACAATGTGCACTTTAACTACATGTGATTTTTTTTTCTATTACAAATCTCAAATTGTGGAGTGCAAAGGCAAATAAATAAATGATGGGTCTTTGTCCCAAACATTATGGAGGGCACTGTATATCTGTTTCTCCCAATGTCCCAGCAATGCATTCCAGGCACTAAACTAAACACTCAACAAATCGTGCCTCGCACATCTCCTTTAAACATTTGCCTCCTAACCTTAAACCTATGCCTTCCAGTATTCAACATTTCCACCTTGGGGTACACAACCGTTTTGACTGTCTAGTATATCTACGCCTCTCATAGTGTTATAAACTTTTTTCAGATCTCCTCTCAGCCTCTAAAACTCTCCAGAGTAAATAATCCAAGCTTGACCAACCTGTCATTTGTAGCTAATATTGTCAAATCCAGGCAGCAGCCTGGTAAACCACTTCTGCATCCGCTTCAAACTTCCATATCTTTCCTGTAATTGGGCGATTAGAATTGCATGCAATGTTCCAAATACAGTCTAACCAAAATTTAAAATTCAGCAAAATAACTCCCTGAATATTCCAATCAGTGCCTCAATCAATGAAATAATCTGTATTTTTTTTAACCACTCAATCTACTTGCTACTTTTAGGAACTTCCAAGATACAGGACAGAATGCCATAGGAGATCCTTCTTCCCTGTGGCTAGCAAACTATACAACTCCTCCCACTTCTGCCGTGGAATAGATTGAGACTGACTCCCTTCCCTCCCTGAAATCTTTACACATCCCCAATCCGTTCCACTCGTCATTTTAATTTCATGTTTCATGTATTTTGTGTTTTTATGACTGTTGGCAGATCAGTTTCTCTCCTGGGATATAGAAAGTTCCATCGCATCATATTGTATCTAATTGTGGACATCCCTGATGTTGAGGGTCCTGCTATTAACTGTCTACTTCTCCCTTATATTTGGTGTCCAAAAGTGCAACACCTTACCCTTGGCCGGATTAAACCCCATCTGCCATTCTTCTGCCCATATCTACAACTGGTCTATATCGGCAGCATCCCTGGAGAGAAGGAATGGATGATGCTTCGGGTCGAGACTCTTCTTCAGTCTGAAGAAGGGTCTCGACCCGAAACGTCCCATTGCTTCTCTCCAGAGATGCTGCCGGTCCCGCTGAGTTACTCCTGCAATTTGTGTCTATCTCCAATCGTCTTGGCCCCGCTCTGGGAGTAGGAGTGGGGCGGATCCGGATCCGCAACAGCCGTGAGCCCCAGGCCGAGCTTGGCGATCGTTTGCCTGCTTCTGCTGCTGTTGGAGGTGAGACGTTGCGCCGCGCCAGGGTCTTGGGCCTGTCCCACTTTGGCCGTCAGTTATGCAACAGGCCGTTGGCACGCGAAGATTTTGTGCAGGATGAAGTCCCCACTCCTCAACGCCACTCCACACTCCTCCACGCCACTCCACACTCCTCCACGCCACTCCACACTCCTCCAGACCACTCCATGCGCCGTCCCGCACTACCCACACGCTAACAGGTTGCGTAAATGGCGCGCGAAAGACAGTCAAGTGGGATAGGCCCTTTACTCTTCTGGATAAGCCATCTTTGTCATTATCACATTGAAGTAATGTGTGTGAATTGTTTGCTGCACATACCCCAATATTGATCACCTTCTCTCTAAAACAAAGGCACTGGAAAACTATGAAGCGTGTTATACAATTGCTTAGATATTAGTCTTTAAGATAGCAACGATAGTGTGCACGGGAAGAAAATATCTGCACAGGGCTCTAGCGTGCCCCTCAGTTACACTGGAAGACTGGACGGAGTTGGTACGTTGACCCTGTGACCACGTGGGTTTTCTCCTGGTGCTCTGGTTTCCTCCCACATTCCAAAGACGTACAGACGACAATGTAGGTTAATTGGCTTCTGTAAAATTGTCCCTGGTGCCTAGGATAGTGCTAGTGTACAGGGATCGCCGGTTGGTGTGGACTCGGTGGGCCGAGGGGCCTGTTTCCGTGCTGTATCTTTAAACTAAACTAGTCAGGAAGCATCTAAAGAAAGAGAATCTCTAAACTAAACTAAGACTTCGCAAGTACACAGATGGACAAAAACACTTAAAAAAAGGAGTTGAGACATTTGTACTAATTCCTCAGATTTACATCTTTTATTTCAACAATTCAGAACATAAAACACAAACTCATGAAAACAATTCTATAAAATTCTGCAACAGTATTAGTGTAATAAAGAAAATAATTAATTTTAATACATCTTTAATTACATTGCACAATTCCATATAAGCGAACAGGTTTAAAAATAGAATGCCGTTTATTGTCATTTAAACAACAAGGTTTAAACGGAATTACGTTCCTGCGGTCATAACAACAAAAAAACCAAAACACACAAAACTTGTGCATCTTGCACACGTAGATAAACATTGCATTGCTAGTTGCTTCTTGCTTCAATTTGTGGTACTGAACAAGACTCAGAATCTCATTTAATCATTGATTCCCCTGGGATAAACTGATCAAACTTATTTGCTCAGATTACACACACTGGTGCTTTACCTTAAGGAAAGATCACAAGCCCAGGCACTTTAGCATGAGATGTAACGGAACAAGGGATGCAATTGGGATATTCCGTTTCTGGAGTCGGATACTGCCACTACATTGTGTGTCTTGGAGAAGAAACCATCATTAAGATCAAGTCCTTCACTTCCACAGGCATAATCGTCATAGCAGGCACATCTGCCAATTCAAATTATACTTGTTCTTCACCATAAGTCCAGGATCTAAACGTTGCAGTACGATCTACCATTTTAACGCCAATGTGTCCACCCCCACGGTCCTGTTACCACGCACGCTAATGATCTGATAACTGGCACTGGAATTGGTCATTTCTATCTGCATTTCACATTGCACAATCCCAACTAGTGGACACATTGTCCAGAGAGCTGTGCAAGTGTCACAGTGCAAGGCAAGTGAATTGGACACCACATATTCAAATCACACGAATCCAGCAAACATAACGTTCACTCGTTCTATAAACAAAAGCCACAGCAACAATTACAAAATAAAGAAAAACTGGATAAAGAGCAGCCAGCCTTTCACAAGACACTGAATTACAAAAGATGATAAAATAATCAGATTTGTGCTGTCACTTTGCAAAAGGCCATAATATTTTCATTGGTATTTCTTAATTTCATCCTTACAATGAATTATTTTCAGCATGAACAATAAACTGCCACCCTCTTCCTACCTAACAATTATAAAGGATCAGTCCTAAGCACAACAGAATCAATTTAATTTGCTTATATCAGTCATTTTAAATACATCTTATACTTTTCTACGGTCTGAAGAAGGGTCCTGACCTGAAACGTCACCCATCTTTTTCACGATAGATGCTGCCTGATCCGCTGAGCTACTCCATCACTTTGTGTCTATCTTCAGTTCTTTTCTACACATTTTTTTAACTTTTGGATGTTCTGCATCTCTACTCCTTCGCCCATTTCAGGACCTTGCGAATGTGCCAAGAGGCACTAGAGGCCCTGATCTCCATCGCTGATGCTCTGGAACAGGTGATGGCCGCCTTAGCAAGAATGGAATCGGCCACGATGCTTCAACAGCAATGAGAACATAGTGTTAGGACATTCACACCAGAATCCTCACCCCATCCTTTTGTCCTATCGTATGGCGGGAGAAAACTTGGACTCAAGACTTGCATTCTTATCCTTAAGAGGATGAGGAATAATAAGATGAAAAGATTATCTTATTTGAGGGGAAATAAGTCACTTTACCACACTGTCCTATCGTAAGCATATGCAGAATATTGCCTAAAAAACATAATACTTAATAATGCCAAAAATAAATAATTAAATCCAGAGCAACATTAAAAATGCAATTGTATCTTCAGTACATGGCCTGGTAGATGTGAATATCAAAGGAATAAGGCAAAATCCATCGATCCATCTGGGTTTGCAGATGGATTCAAATTCATCTGAATGAAGGGGCAATAACTACACATATTGTGAATTGTAATCAGTGGTAAACAATGTGGATTTGGAGAGAAACAAATGTAACCTCAACATTTATAAAACAATCAAGATCTCTTACAGTTGACAAATCAATAGTTTGCAAACACAACCTACAGGAAATGTACAGCATATGTATTGACATCAGAAACAGGAAAATCACCAAATATCCAAGTGCATAACTGGACTTCTCTCTCTCGCTCCCATCTTGATGCTAACATGGTGAGTCGGGGTATTTTTTGGGCCATTTGTGGAATGTATTTAGCACTTCATGGAGTACAGATGCCAGGGGTTATGGGAAGGAGGCAGGAAAATAGGGTTGAGTGGGAAAGATAGATCAGCCATGATTGTGTTTAAGAAGGACTGCAGGTGAACCCTTCAGGGTTTCGGCCCGAAACGTTGTCTATTTCTTTCGCTCCATTGATGCTGCTGCACCCGCTGAGTTTCTCCAGCACTTTTGTCTTCCTTCAGCCATGATTGAATGGCAGAGTAGGCCTGATGGGCTGAATGGCCTTATACCTCATGAACAATCCCACCCTAACAAATTGGGGATAAATGCAGACCATGTGCCCCAAATATTGTCCCGTACAGCACTGCATTATTCAGCGCTTCATATGGGAACCTTGTATGCCACAGGCTGAAGCATGCCAAGCAAATCAGTACCTCCAACAATTTTGTTGAAAGATAGTTATATCAGTGAACGATCAGGAACGCAGGGTGCTGGGATAGGAATGCTTACTGTGGGGCATTGCCAGAAATAGAGATTTCAATATAGTTACTTCAAAGTTTAAACTAAAAGAGTTTATTTGTAAATATTATGGCTAACGATTCATTGGGTTCTCAAGCATTTGTTATTCTTACTTGCCATCATTCTAGATCAGTGCCGATCAATATCCTTAAGAAAATATTAAAAAGCAAACAAAAAAAGTAAACCTGGCTTAACTAACTTGAGAGCAGAAGTGGTAATTGTTATTTTTTGTTACGAAACATGACTGGTTTTGAAATTTAAAAAAAGTGCTTTTGTATTAAATTCACATAGAAAGCATTTTATAATTGGTAAGCGTGATTGAGTAGTTTAGATACAGTGCAGAAACAGGCCCTTCGGCCCACCGAGTCTGTGCTGACCAGCGATCCCGATACACTAGCACTTTCCTGCACACTGGGGTCAATTTAATATCTTTACCGAAGCTAATTAACCTACAAACCTGCACGTGTTTGGAGTGTGGGAGGAAACCGGAGCGCCAGGGGAAAATCCACGTGTACAAATTCCGTACAGACAGCATTGACAGGATCAAACCCTGGTCTCTGGCGCTGCAAAAGGCAGCAAATCCATGTATCCTTCTTCAAATAAATATGGCAGACTTTTCATTAAAATTAAAATATATATTGGACTGGAGTTCTGTGAAGAATGTACTAGTAACTCTTTCACAGTGGCAGTGAATAGTGCTTCACTAGGTTAAAGCACTCTTTGGTTTGTGCAAATCAACATCTACAATTGTTTCTTAAACCACAGAAAGCATTTCATCTAGCTGCCAAAAGGGAACGCAGAGAGAGTTTGGTACAATGGAATGTTGACAGCCCTCTCAAGTGAACGCAAGAGATGCCATAGTAACATCAAGTAGTACGGGTGTCAGAGGATATGGGGAGAAGGCAGGAGAATGGGGTTAGGAGAGATTGATCAGGCATGATTGAATGGGGGTGTAGACTTGATGGGCCGAATGGCCTAATTCTAATCTTATGATCAAGCCCACGAGTAAATGGGGTAATGACTGGCAGCGCTTCCTGCCAAATATTCCCCTCTCCCTCTCTAAACACAAGCAATAAACAAACAAAGCTATTCATGGAATATCACTGATCTATCACTGTCCTATCTGGGACATTCGATGTCTCTCTCGCAGATGATTAAATA
Organism: Amblyraja radiata; assembly: GCF_010909765.2. Taxonomy (NCBI): domain Eukaryota; kingdom Metazoa; phylum Chordata; class Chondrichthyes; order Rajiformes; family Rajidae; genus Amblyraja; species Amblyraja radiata. The sequence goes on from NC_045989.1 coordinate 5,695,234, forward strand.
ACTTTAATATATACAGTACCTTTCGTAATTTTCAGTGTTTCAAAAGCAAAATCTTGAAGATGCTGAAAATCTGAAATAAAAATATAAATGGTTAGATTTACCACTAACCACTTTTATTTTTATTTCAGATTTTCAGCATCTGCAAGATTTTGCTTTCGAAACACTGAAAATTACGAAAGTCGCTGTATATAGATGCTGCTGCACCCGCTGAGTTTCTCCAGCATTTTTGTGTACCCTGTATATATTAAAGTTATTTCTGTTAGATATCAATGGAATGTGATTGGAATCTATTCTGCGATGAGATTCTGAACTTTGCTTGCTTCATTCCAGTTTTTAATAACCTCATTTGTGGAAGAGGTAGGATCAAGAAAACCAAGTTATTCAATATGGTGACGACCTGAATACGAACAAAGATACAAAGTGATGGAGTAACTCAGCGGGTCAGGCAGCACCGCTGGACAACAAGGTGATGTTTCGGGTCAGGACCCTACTCCAGTCTGACAAAGGGTCCAGACCTGAAATGTCACCTATGCATGTTGTCCAGAGATGCTGCCTGACCCACTGAGTTACTCCAGCACTTTGTCTTTTTTGGTAAATCAGCATCTGCAGTACTTTGGATTCACTAAATACTAATGAATCCTGACAGATTCTCTGGATCTGCCTTCCAGGCATTCAAAATGGCAAGCGTCACACAAAATAGAGAATGGCTCAAAGGGAATCTAATGAACAATTATATATTTGGAGCGTGGAAAAACTGTATTTGTGCAGCTTGGCATAACTCAGCCTATTAAGCCTTTTAAAGTGCAGGGGGAGAGGAAGATACTCTGAAAGAAAAAAAAAGTTAACATGGATAATAAATATTTTCATCAAGCGCCCAAATTCTAAGAAATTTTCCCTGTGTGGAAAGTAATTGAATGCATTCATTTGTTCTCCTACTGTAGAGCTCTGTGCTGAATGGACAATTATTTTTGAGGCACCGATGAGACAAAGTGGAATAGGAGACATGGTGAAGAATATTACTAAAGTCTTACTTTCATGCAGTACCGAGCCAGTGCCCGACAAAGCCGACCTTTGCCTAATTCACTAGGTGTTCCCATATTTAATGAGGGAAAGGCAGTCAGTCACACATTCATATAGAACATTACCAGTTAAGTACTGCCAAACATTGCGTTACTCTGTGCGTCTCCCGACCTTCACACTGTGCAATGAAACTATCTGGCTGAGATCTAAATGACTCTTCTCTATAATGGTCCCAATAGAAATTGCAATTGCCGACATAGAATTTGGAATGGGCCAAACACAACCCTTAATTAAATGCAAGCGCACATAAGACTAAACTGTGCTTTTTCATCAAATCGCAACATTTTGCGTAAAAGGAGAGTCTAAAGACACGGATAAATGAATGACCATGGGAGTTCAAGGCAATACAAATTCGGAATATAATGTCGGTTTGATTCGGTTACAACTGAAATCTGATTTGCAATAGGGTAAAATATCTGCCTTTGTTTATTATTGTATGCAGGTATCTCAAAGTAATATAAAGAATAAAGATAGAGATTCCTTTTGCAATTGCTTTGGCTGGAAGTACACAATATTTGTGGCAGTGCTGTTTTAGGAGCTTGATTGCATATTTTGATTTAGGCTGGGGTATCAGGTAGAAAAAGCATTGGGTGAGACAATCTCACCATAATCCCCACAATTATATTATTTGACATAACTGAAGAATATTGATTTCCTCCTTGTGTTTATTGTGAGATGTGTTTTGGATGTCACTGGCTGGGAGCATACATAATTCTGTTCAACATATAAGATAGACAAAAGTGCTGGAGAAACTCAGTGGGTTGCCTATTTCCTTCGCTCCATAGATGCTGCTGCACCCGCTGAGTTTCTCCAGCACTTTTGTCTACCTTGGATTTTCCAGCATCTGCAGTTCCTTCTTAAACAATCGATTCAACATATATTTTTGCAGTCAAGACCTTCAGTCAGGGCTAAGTTAACAAAGGTCTTGTGTGATTTAAACTTCTTTTTGAAACGAGGTAGAGCATGTCTGGAACACTGCAGCATTTGAATGCAGCTTTTATAAGGTGCAGTTGCTGCCAGCTCTCAAACTGCAGTGGAAATGGCACACCTCAAGGCGACGTTTCAGGAATAATGCTTTTGCTCTTTCTGAGGTCTCATTCCAAAAAATATATTTTCCACCGATATTGGCAGAACCAAAAACATGAATGAAAAAAAATAAAAAATTTGACCAAGATCATTTGTAACTCAACAGGAAGTTTCCCTGGTGTGAAATGTTCTAATTCGAGCCACGCAGAGTCAAAACTGATGAACCACAGGAATGTACAAGATGCACAATTCTGACCTGAAGCTGGGATGTTTGGTGCCAGCACAACTACTGTGGGTTGAAGTCCCTGCTCTTAATTCTTCAGCTTTCACCCACAATAATGAATGTTGCTAGACATGAGCAAAATCTTTATGACTTCTTGCTTAATCCAGAAAATCCAACAAAAATGCATTTTATAGCCTTCTATTTCACACAACAGGTACTGGTCCAGAATGCGTCAAAATCAAGGATAAACAGCAAATGCAACTTCCCCTAACATCTCTCTTCACCTTCACCATTGACCTCAAAAGCAGAATAAAGTGCAACATAGATGCTGAAGTCAATGGAGGACAAGAAAATGTTGAGCAAACACACTAGCTCGCTCGCATCAGATTATAATAATGTGGAAGAGGTCTACTAATTAGATATAGGAAATGAACAGTGCACAGCAATGGAACGTCTAAGTGGGTACTGACCTAAAACAAGATTGAGCTCTGCAAACCAATGAGGATTCTGAGACTAAAGAAAACTTGGAATTATGTCCCACCACCAACAGTAATAGCATTATTGTTGCCACACAGGGAAAGCCCCCAAAAAACATCAAATCAAAATGTTAATGCCACTGGCCGTATTTTCGTCATCTGTTCCAACACATTCTCATGGAAGTACTGAAAATAATTGGATAGTAATTGGCACATATCAAATCAGAAATGTAAAATTTTAACTTTTAGGCCTAACAATAGGCATCAATGTGAAATAGTCACTCAAAAACAAAATGCATATTTATGTGGCCATATGGCATCTATTTCACAAAATGTATCTGTGCCTTCTTCTCAAGTGCAATAGTCACAACAAAACCACCAAACTACCTAAAGAAAATTCAACCTAGACTCCATGCAACCGGATTTTTATTACGATCAAGTACTCACTTATTATTGATGTACCTGGTTTGTTAACAATATTAAATAATTCTTAGCCCCAAAATACCTATAGTCACAAAGCCAACCACAGAACTCAATTCCATAATTATTTACTGCATTTTGGGATTTAAATATCTACAACCAAGAGTGCAGAAATGTATAGTTGAGGTATGAATGTTATTGATTTTGTTTAAATAACCCACCCATCATTTTCTTATAGCCCTATTCTTTAGCTGTGATTTTTGAAAGATTTTGCATATGTTGACTACTCAAACAAAAAAAGTGTGTGCAAAATTATACTGAACAGAACCCTGAAAACTGTGCAGGCTCGTTATTTAACTTTAAGTGTATTGCCAAAAGTGACCCGTTACTCTCTCATTGACTCTCTCATCAAACCTGAACACAGTCAATGAGAGAACTTTGCACAAATTCACCTCAGATTTCAAGCACCAAACAGGTACAACTAAAACCTCAAATCCAGCCTCCGTGCCCCCTTCTGCAGTTGCCTGTGTGTCTTTTGTTGTAAACCAGCATCTGCAGTTCCTTGTTTACTTCAGAAAAATGAGGTACATTTTCACTGTTCTTCACTGAATAAAGATTGTGGAATTGAAGTGACGTGGCCAAATGACTCATCTAAAACAATCACCATACGGTTGGACCTGAAGGATGTCTAATAAAAACCCCAGAAGATTGATTACAGTAGCTGCACTGTAGTCAACATTCATTCAAATAGCAAAAAACAAACTGATGGAGGAATTCAGTGGGTCAGAGAGTATCTGTGGGTGGAAATGGACTGATTACTTTTCATGTTGGGACCCTTCTACGGATTGAAGGATCCCGCCCCGAAACGTTGTCTGCCCATTTCCATCCACACATGTCGTCTGATCTGCCAACTTCATCCAGCAGTTTGTTTCTTGCTCCATATTCCAGCATCGGCAGTCTCGTGTCGTCATTCATCAAAACAGGATGCATCGAGATGGTCCGTAGCCTAATAATATTTTGCATTACATTGTCATCCACGGTGACATTTTCAAAGGTGGTAAACTCATATTTTAAACATATTCAAATATCAGATCAAAATCAGTAACTGCCTTTTTCATACCAGTTTGCACAGTACCATACATTAGAAGCAAAGTTACCCACCCAAAGCAAATTTCCCATATTAATACTTTTAAACTGCTAAAAATGAGTCACCAAGCTTGTGCCTTTCCACAATTCTGTCACCCACTGAAGCACAATAATAATATTAACTGATGGATCTGTATACAGATGTTTGCACTTCATATTGTATTCTCCGAAAGCCTGTCCAAAAGCCATGAGAAACTGTAAATCATAAATCAACTCTCAAACTTTAAAATAATAAAGCTCAAATGAATGAGTTTCCTTTTCAAGTGGGAAGCTGCAAACACAGTGCAGCATTGACTATGTGTTGGACTTGGTCAATGAGAGCCTGTACTACAAAGAGACTGTTGCTGGCATCGTGTTGGTGATTAAACACAGTCCACAATTTATTAAGTCACAACACAAAAAAAGCTGCGGTTCATTCCACTCGATGGGATAAAATTTACTGGATATAGCTCCAATTTAACATGGTAAATATATTTTTGCTTTTATAGTTAAATGTAACTACATTGTGTGACCAATAAAATGTGTATTTATCTCATTGAGTTGGTCATTTACCATAGATCCTAAATAAGAAAAATTGACCACGCCAACCCTGGTTTACAAACTGCAAAGTTATCATGTACCAAGTCAGGGAAAAATATACTTTGAGGAAGATGGTGTTTGATTCAACCAGCTGGAAGAGACAGTAAGAATACAAAATCAGTCTGAATAACTATGATATAGTTTAAAATAAAAATTAAATGTGGGTTATCTTGTGCTTGCTTACATCATTCACGAGGTAGAAAGATTTCTGATGATCGGTAGAATGTTGTTTTCTTAAAAATATCAGTATGTTGCTTTCCACAGTAAATATATGTTCTGGAGAGCACAGATCAATTCATTCTTTCCCCATGCCAAAAGTCCCATATCTACAAATCATTAGAAAACACCCCCCGAAAAATCATATTTGGATTTTCAATTAAATTTAATATCTATTACTTTGGGTTGATGGTCAGTCATCACAATACAGGCACCCCCAGAAGTAGTCAATGAAGAATAAATCCACAACCGAAGGGAAGTGGCGTTAAAATGCTTCCCAATTTTCTTCAATCCTAATGGCACTCATGCTTAATGCTTCTGGCACAAAGAACATCTGAAGTGCATCTATTCCCAGAGATCGATTAATCTGCACAGATCAGTGGAAAGTAATCCAGAAACACAGAACCTATTTGTACAAATTCCTGTCAGTTGTCCAGCTGAAATCAGCTAACTCAGCGCAACTCAAGAATGCCCTTGAGTTCTTGATCAGATGAACTCTAAAGATTGAACCCAGAGGCAGCAAAATGTCAACATATGCATTATTCCATTTCTAATTGTTTGTTTTTACAAGATTTAGGTACTCGATTCCACATCAACCAAGCAATAGATCAACTAGGAAAAGATAGTGTCCGAATTCATAGATTACGAGAAGGAATGAGCATTCACCTAGTCCTCCAGAGCAATGGTGACGATACGATTTCTATATAGATAATAATTTATTATCAATATTGTAGACAGTACAAACTTTTATATAACCTAACTTTAAACAAAAACTTATTTGCGTTCATCCCTACAAGTGCAGGACCATCCAAAGTACTCTTTTTGAACAATTTCCAGAACAACGTAGGATTTAATGAAAAACTGCACGTCTTTGGGTCTTGGTGGTATTCTAGGTAAAGTTAAAATGCCAATGAACAAACATTAGGATAACATGCCACGTATGGACAAGTACTCCAAGTGAAACTCATTTTATAGTTTGACGGTGAATTTGGAGAAGGCATCACAGAGGACCGAATGGAGGTAATTGATTAGTTCTGCAAGAGCTTCCCCATGTATGAATTGTACATCTTTGTTTTTCTAAAAGGACAAAATCCAGTGAAAGACTTAATTGCCTACATTTATTTCTTTTTTAGTTCAAGCACTGCTGCGCTTAATCTGATCAAAAGATCACAAAACAAATGATGGAACTCTATCTGGGGCAGAAAAATAAATGTATTTGTCAACCATAACTTAAAAATATATATCAGAAGGCACAAGATTTCAACAAACAAACTCCTGAAAATTTTTCTGGGACCTCTAAATGCTGGCTCATTTGCTCATACTGACAGCAGATCTCTTGCGATAACGGCAATTCTTGTTCCATGTCCCGGTGACTAGAAAACCAAGTTATTGTCAAGCACGGTGAATTGCCATGTCTTGTGCACTCAAAGTTTCCTTCACGGAAAAAATACATAAAGGGTCTTGCAATCACTCTTAAACAGTTGTGATAAGAGAATAACTTGGCTGGGTGAACTACATTTACAGCAGGGAGGTGTTTTAGGATTACCAAACCCAAGCCAGGAATGTAATGATAATAAAGGGACCGAATGATTGAAGATTTTGGCAAATAAGGTTTGTACAGTGGCTACTCGCTGTGGTCTGAACAGTTCTGATCTGATGATGTTGTACATTGGGGCTTGTTCTTCTCCCAGTGACATATAGCGTTTGTGTATTCGAGAATAAGTTTATCCATCCAAGTTAAAGGTTTTGGGAAAAGCACCGCCCCTTCAAAGAATCCGAGGTGCCCACCGTGGAGTGTTAGCACAAACATGACATTTTCTTTTTTCTCTGTCGAAGAAAGAAAAACATAATTAGAGATATATAAAGAATGTGCGACGCAAAAGTGCAATCAACTAGAGCAAAATATTTGCAGCTTCCCTCCTCTGTACAAGATCTACAAATTAACCTTATTTTTTACTTAAATCAACTTTAACCTAGTTTCAATATGGATTCTGTTTAAGAAGGAACTGCAAATGCAGGAAAATCGAAGGTAGACAAATGTGCTGGAGAAACTCAGCGGGTGCGGCAGCATCTATGGAGCGAAGGAAATAGGCAACGTTTCGGCCCGAAACTTTGCCTATTTCCTTCGCTCCATAGATGCTGCCGCACCCGCTGAGTTTCTCCAGCACTTTTGTCTACCTTCAATATGGATTCTGCAGCTTTCTTCAGAGCTCAGTTGCTCAAGTTCACTGATTAGTGAAATACCAATCAAAGATTCCACAATCAAACCCGATGTAGGATTGACTACTGGATTTCATTTGAGGTACTGGGTATTTCTTCAGAATGTCTAAGAGATGGGAGGCAGCAGTTTTGGACATCATTCAATAACATCTGCCAGAAAGTTTATTGATAGGCAGGGACAAGGCCAGGCCTAGCTGCGATGACAACCCCACAGGCATTGTGAGGTTGAACCCCACACAGGTGCACATTACATCTTCAGTTGTATTAGGATATAGAACAGTTCAGCACAGGAACGGTCCCTTCAGCCCACAATGCTTGTGCCGAACATTAGGCCTAGCTGAACTGATCTCATCTGCCTAGGCATCATCCATATCACTATTCCCTGCATTTCCTTGTACCTACCCCAACAACATCTTAAACGCACTATCGTATTTTCCTCCACAACCCCTCCCGGCAATGTTTACCACCCTATGTGTAAAACACATACAAGATACAAGATAGATTTATTCATCACATGTGCCAGATGGCACAGTGAAATGAAATTCCCATACAGCCATACAATTAAAAAAGGGACACAACACACTATAGGGTTTGACATAAAACATCCCCACACAGCAGAATCAAAGTTTCCCACTGTGTGGGAAGGCACCAAAGTCAGTACCCCTCTCACCTTATAACTACAGTGGCTTGCAAAAGTATTCATACCCCTTGAACTTTTCCACATTTTGTCATGTTACAACCACAAACGTAAATGTATTTTATTGGGATTTTATGTGATAGACCAACACAAAGTGGTGCATAATTGTGAAGTGGAAGGAAAATGTTACATGGTTTTCAAATTTTTTTACAAATAAAAAACTGAAAAGTGTGGCGTGCAAAAGTATTCAGCCCCCCTGAGTCAATTCTTTGTAGAACCACCTTTCGCTGTAATTACAGCTGCAAGTCTTTTGGGGTATGTCTCTACCAGCTTTGCACATCTAGAGACTGAAATGTTTGCCCATTCTTCTTTGCAAAATAGCTCAAGATCAGTCAGATTGGATGGAGAGCGTCTGTGAACAGCAAATTTCAAGTCTTGCCAGAGATTCTCAATTGGATTTAGGTCTGGACTTTGACTGGGCCATTCTAACACATGAGTATGCTTTGATCTAAACCATTCCATTGTAGCTCTGGCTGTATGTTTAGGGTCGTTGTCCTGCTGGAAGGTGAACCTCCGCCCCAGTCTCAAGTCTTTTGCAGACTCTAACAGGTTTTCTTCCAAGATTGCCCTGTATTTGGCTCCATCCATCTTCCCATCAACTGCGACCAGCTTCCCTGTCCCTGCTGAAGAAAAGCATCCCCACAGCATGATGCTGCCACCACCATGTTTCACAGTGGGGATGGTGTGTTCAGGGTGATGTGCAGTGTTAGTTTTCCGCCACACATAGCGTTTTGCATTTAGGCCAAAAACTTCAATTTTGGTCTCATCTGACCAGAGCACCTTCCTCCACATGTTTGCTGTGTCCCCCACATGGCTTGTGGCAAACTGCAAACGGGACTTCTTATGGCTTTTTTTCAACAATGGCTTTCTTCTTGCCACTCTTCCATAAAGGCCCGATTTGTGGAGTGCACGACTAATAGTTGTCCTGTGGACAGATTCCCCCACCTGAGCTGTGGATCTCTACAGCTCCTCCAGAGTTACCATGGGCCTCTTGGCTGCTTCTCTGATCAATGCTCTCCTTGCCCGGCCTGTCAGTTTAGGTGGACGGCCATGTCTTGGTAGGTTTGCAGTTGTGCCATACTCTTTCCATTTTCGGATGATGGATTGAACAGTGCTCCGTGAGATGTTCAAAGCTTGGGATATTTTTTTATAACCTAACCCTGCTTTAAACTTCTCCACAACTTTATCCCTGACCTGTCTGGTGTGTTCCTTGGGCTTCATGATGCTGTTTGTTCACTATTGTTCTCTAACAAACCTCTGAGGCCTTCACAGAACAGCTGTATTTATACTGAGATTAGATTACACACAAGTGGACTCTATTTACTAATTAGGTGACTTCTGAAGGCAATTGGTTGCAATGGATTTTATTTAGGGGTATCAGAGTAAAGGGGGCTGAATACTTTTGCACGCCACACTTTTCAGTTTTTTATTTGTAAAAAAATTTGAAAACCATGTATCATTTCCCTTCCACTTCACAATTATGCGCCACTTTGTGTTGGTCTATCACATAAAATCCCAATAAAATACATTTACGTTTATGGTTGTAACTTGACAAAATGTGGAAAAGTTCAAGGGGTATGAATACTTTTGCAAGCCACTGTATGTTCTCTAGTATTAGACATGTCCACCCTGAGACTGTGTACCCTATCCATGGATCTCAATTTTATATGCTTCAATCAAATCTCTGACATTCTAGAGAAAACAATCCAAGTCTATCCAACCTCTCCTTGTAGCTGAAACCCTCTTATACGGACAGCACTCTGGTAAACCTCGTCAGCACCCTCTCCAAAGCTTCCACATCTTTCCTGCAATGGGCAATACTCCAAATGCTGTCTAACCAACATTCTCTGGAGCAGCATCAAGTATTGCTGACTTTTATATTCAATGCCCCCGAGCAACGAAGGCAAGTATACCATGGGCGATCTCCACCACCCTATCTACTTGTGCTACCACCATGAATTAAGAAAAGCACATGATGTGCATCGTAGATCAGGTGCCATCTTTTGAAAAGCTTCATTTACATTCAAATCTAAGATACTTCACTAAATTAACACATCTATTTAACTATGAGTTTACTTGAGAGAGATGCTACCTGATCTGCTGAGTTATTCCAGTTAGAGTTATTATTTGATAAGGCAAAGCCAGTGGATGTGGTGTATCTGGACTTTCAAAAAGCCTTTGACAAGGTCCCACACAAGTGATTAGTGTGCAAAATTAGAGCACATGGTATTGGGGCAAGGGTATTGACATGGATAGAGAACTGGTTGGCAGACAGGAAGCAAAGAGTAGGAATTAACGGGTCCTTGTCAGAATGGCAGGCAGTGACTAGTGGGCTGCCGCAAGACTCGGTGCTAGGACCCCAGTTATTTACAATACATATATCTACGATTTAGACGAGGGAATGAATAAATGTGACATCTCCAAGTTTGCGGATGGCACAAAGATGGGTGGCAGTGTGAGCTGCGAGAAGGATGCTATGAGGCTGCAGGGTGACTTCAATAGGTTGGGTGAGTGGGTAGATGCATGGCAGATGAAGTATAATGTGAATAAATGTGAGGTTATCCACTTTGGTAGCAAGAACAGGGAGGCAGATTATTATCTAAATGTCGTCAGATTAAGAAAAGGGGAGGTGCAACGAGACCTGGGTGTGCTTGTACATCAGTCACTGAAAGTAAACATGCTGGTGTAGCAGGCAGTGAAGAAAGCTGATGGCATGTTGGCCTTCATTACGAAAGGATTTGAGTTTAGAAGCAAGGAGGTCCTACTGCTGTTGTACAGGGTGCTGGTGAGACCGCACCTGGAGTATTGTGTGCAATCTCCTAATTTGAGGAAGGACATTACTGCTATTGAGGGAGTGTAGCATAGGTTCACCAGGTTAATTCCCGGGATGGCGGGACTGACATATGATGAAAGAATAGGTCGACTAGACTTGTATTCACTGGAATTTAGGATGAGAGGGGATCTTATAGAAACATATACAATTCTAAAAGGACTGGACAGGCTAGATGCAGGAAAATTGTCCCCAATGTTGGGGGAGTCCAGAATCAGGGGTCACAGTTTAACAAGCGAGTGGCTTAGATCATATTTCTGCTGAACATCGTAAATATGCCAGTATGCAGATAGCTCCTCTCCTTGCTATTTGTTTTCCTGGCCTTATGATCCATGGCTTGTTACCAGACTCAATGTTGTCTGTTCTGTTAGTACCAGTCATCAAAGCTGGTAAAGTAGGCAGCCTAAATAATTACAGGCCCATAGCTTTAGCCAGCATACTATCAAAAGTCCTAAAAAGAATTCTGCTGGATAGATTAAATGAATTTGTTAACTCCACAGATTACCAGTTTGGTTTTAAAGCTAAACAGGGCACTGACTTGTGTGTATATGCCTTAAAGGAAATTGTAAACAAATATGGAGGTAAAAACTCATCAATTCTCATGTGCTTTATTGATGCTTCCAAAGCCTTTGATCATGTTAATCATGGAAAGTTGTTTGTTAAATTGAGTCAAAGAGGGGTGCCTAAATACATTGTGAGAATTCTGGCTTACTGGTATGTGCACTAGACTATATGCAAGTAAAATGGGGTAATAGGGTCTCAGCCCCATTTGGGGTTAGCAATGGTGTCAGACAAGGGGGAATTTTGTACCCAGTTCTTTTAAATCTCTATATTGATGATCTGTCCAAGCAATTGAAAGCCTGTACTACTGGGTGCATGATTGTTAATACTCTAGTGAACCATATTATGTATGCAGATGATCTTGTGGTCTTTAGTCCATCTAGCGCTGGTCTCCAGCAGCTCCTTACTATATGTTCTGTGTATGGCGTGGAAAATGATATCAAATATAATGCTGGTAAGAGTGCTGTTATGATCTGTAGAACCAAAGAGGATAAATGTCGAAAATTTCCTGATTTTAAATTATCTGATAATGATCTTAGTGTTTATAATAAGATAAAATATCTTGGACATTTTATTACAGAACAAATTTCAGATGAGGATATTTATCGGCAACGTTGCATGATGTATGCGCAACCAAGCATTCTCTTACGCGTTTAGTGCGTGTACAAATGGAGTGAAGCTGTCTCTGTTCAGAGCATATTGTACACCACTCTATACTGCACACATATGGTCAAACTACAGAAAAGCAAGCTTACAGAGACTTAAAGTAGCATATAATGATGCCATGAGAATATTACTTAAGAGACCTAGATGGTGTCGTGCAAGTGACATGTTTGTGGCTGCAGGAGTACTTTACAAACTGTTTTAAGAAATCTTATGTATACATTTATTTGTCAGATTAATGACTCTGAAAATGACATTTTGGCCTTATTAAACATAAGGTTTAGCACTACACGCTACCAATCACATCTGTGGAGACATTGGTATTGTTATCTCGTTGCAAGACGCATATTTTTTTTAATTCTTGACCTGAAATCATGTATTGTGCTTTTGTATGTAATGTATTCTATGTAATGTCTTGTCTTTTATCTGGACCTTGAATGTAATAAAAAGTAAGTAATAAAAAGGAAGTAAGTAATAAGGGCTCGGCCATTTAAGACTGAGATGAGGAAAAACTTCTTCAGCCAGAGAGTTGTGAATCTGTGGAATTCTCTGCCACAGAAGGCAATGGAGGCCAATTCACTGGTTGTTTTCGAGAGCTAGGTTTAGCTCCAAGGGCTCAAGGAATCAAGGGATATGGGGAAAAAGCAGGAATGAGGTACTGATTTTAGATGATCAACCATGACCATATTGATTGGTGGTGGTGGCTAAGGGTCAAATGGCCTACTCCTGCACCTATTTTTCTAGGTTTCTATGATTAATTGTCATATATACTGACAATGGAACAATGAAATTCTTGCTTAAAGGGGCCGTAAATGCAATAACACACATAAATATATACATGAATCAATAATGCATTAAATTAATAATGGTAACACTAGGTAACTATAATAGTGTAAAACTGAAGTCTGTGGTGCGACCAAAACCCCCCACAGATCGGAGATCATGAATACATTCACTTCAGAGGATAAGATAAAGAACAACTGTGCCAGTAAGTGCAGTGTGTTTGTGCAGGAGATGGTGCTGAACACAAATATTGACCCAGCAGCACCTGCTGTCCAGCTCAGTAACTGCTGGATGGCTTCACGGTCAATCAGCACTCTGTGAGTACAAGGTAACACAGCAAACATTACAGGACTTCACCATTCCCTGTGTTGAATAGGTTTTTTCACTGACCAACACATGGTGCTGTGTACAAAACAGGAAATCAACTGCTCTGCTGAGGCACTTGAGTTACTTCAATGGTTTTTAACTGCGTGTTTTCTCTCTAAGAAAGTGGTTTATGTTTACTGCAGGCAAAATTAAATTAGTAAATCCAAGATTCAAGCAAAGGAGAGAAAATATTTTCCATAAACTTTGAAACAAGCATGAAAATAGATGATTGTGCCAAACATGCCACAGTATTTATATCCTTTAATATACTGCAGGCATACAAGACACAGCACAGGAACGCTGTCAACAGATTTGATCTGCATTTTTGAACACATTGATTTTTCCTCCATAATATATGAATAAAACTTGATTAAGGTAAATATTTTACCCCCAACAATAAACTCGATGGGAAGGGAAAAATTGGACCAGAATAAGGTGCAGACAACTAGAACATTGCAGCCATTAAATATTGGCTCAATGGTACTTTATGGTCACATGGACTGAGCTACAGTGACATTCCTTTTTCAATAAGATCTTACTATACACGAGCACAATCATATTTAAGCACTCGAGTGTAATAATAGTGAATTACAAAGGCAGTATGCAAAAGTCACCATGTTTCCGCCACCACGTGCTCTTCAAGTTCAAAGTTGGTAAAAAATAAATATTTTATACTGCAGAACTTCAGCTCGTAAAGTTCAATTTAAAGTTAAAGCTGACAGCACGCTGGGGAACCTAATATGCGTCCATTCAAATTTAAGTCCCTTGACCGAAAGACACCAAGGAATATGGGCCATTTGTGTGGAGAGCCATCTCCTATCTGCTCCTTCATTTAATGATCATGACTAATCTATACCTGCCCCTATTGCAATGTAAATGGCCGTATATTTGCATTGCACACATTCATTCCGTGCACCTTCCCACTCATTGCCAACAAAATCTAGTGACTTCAAGTCTTGAAAACTAAAATTAGGTCATAAGTGATGAGCAGAATCAGGCCATTCGGCCCATCAAGTCTACTCCACCATTCAATCATGGCTGATCTATCTCTTCGTCCTAACCCCATTCTCCTGCCTTCTCCCAATAACTCTTGACATCGTACTAATCAAGAATCTATTTATCTCTGCCTTAAAAATATCCATTGACAGCCACCACAGCCTTCTGTGGCATTGAATTCCACAGATTCTCCACCCTCTGACTAAAGAAATTCCCCCTCATCTCCTTCCTAAAGGAACATCCTTTGATTCTGAAGCTATACCTCTGGTCCTAGACTCCCCCACTAGTGGAAACATCCTCTCCACATCCACCCTATCCAAGCCTTTCACTATTCGGTAAGCTTCAATGAGGTCCCCCCTCATTCTTCGAAACTCCAGCCAGTACAGGCCTTGTGCCGTCAAACGCTCATCATATGTTAACCCACTCATTCCTGAGATCATTCTTCTAAACCTCATCTGGACCCTCTCCAGAGCCAGCACATCATACCTCTGATATAGTGCCCAAAATTGCTCACAATACTCCAAATGTGCCTTGACTAGTGCCTTATAGAGCCTCAGCATTACATCCTTGTTTTTGTATTCTAGCCCTCTTGAAATAAATGCAAGCATTACATTTGCCTTCTTTACTATCGATTTGACTTGTAAATTAACTTTTTGGGAATCCTGCACCACTACAAAGTCCCTTTGCACCTCCAATTTCTGGATTCTCTCCCCATTTAGAAAATAGTCTACACCTTTTTTCATACTACCAAAATACATGACTCCACACTTTGTTACACTATATTCCATCTACCATCTCTCTGCCACTCTCCCAACCTGTCCAAGTCCCTCTCCAAATAGACAAAAATGCTGGAGAAACTTAGCGGGTGAGGCAGCATCTATGGAGCGAAGAAATAGGTGACGTTTCGGGTCGAGACCCTTCTTCAGAAGATGCTGCCTCACCCGCTGAGCTTCTCCAGCATTTTTGTCTACCTTCGATTTTTCCAGCATCTGCAGTTCTTTCTTAAACAAGTCTGGCAATAAAGGGGGCTTTTTCTGGTTGGCTGCCAGTGACTAGTGGAGTTCCGCAGGAGTCGGTGCTGGGGCTGCCACTCTCCACGTTGTACATTACTGATTTGGATGAGGGGATTGAAGGCTTTGCGGCCAGGTTTGCAGATGATACAAAAATAGGTGGAGGGGCAGGTAGTGTAGAGAAAGCAGGGACTCTGCCTCAGAAAAACAATGCAGAACTATCAATTTCAGATTGGTCGTAGGGAAGCACGGTGGCACAGCGGTAGAGTTGCTGCCTCATAGCTCCAGAGACCTGGTTCGATCCTGGTTACGGGTCCTTGTACATTCTACCCTTGACCGGCCTGGGTTTTCTCCGAGAACCCCACACTCCAAAGACGGAAGGGTTTGTAGATTGACAAAAATGCTGGAGAAACTCAGCGGGTGCGGCAGCATCTATGGAGCAAAGGAAATAGGCAACGTTTCGGACCCGAAACGTTGCCTATTTCATTCGCTCCATAGATGCTGCCACACCCGCTGAGTTTCTCCAGCATTTTTGTCTACCGTCGATTTTCCAGCATCTGCAGTTCCTTCTTGAAGGGTTTGTAGATTAATTGGCTTGATATAAATGTTTTAAAAAATTGTCCCTAGTGTGTAGGATAGTGTTAATGTGCGGGGATCGCTGGTCGATGTGGACTCGGTGGGCTGAAGAGCCTGTTTCTGCGCTATATCTCTAAACTAAAACCGAAGTACAAAAGCACTTAGTCACTCAAGAAGTACTAAATAAGTGAATCTCGGTCTATGTTTGCAGCTGTCAAACGCCTCTGCTATTTAACAGTGTGTGCTAATTCATTTTGCTGCAATCCCAAACAGTTGAGAACTGTATATACCATGCTAATCATAGTTCAATCTGTGACAGTCTGTAAAAGTGCTCCCATTACTGTTTTGTATATAAAGAGGTTTCAAAACCAAAAACATCCTCCTGCTGGCAATTTGACTCCACATCAACATCCAACGGTCTTCCAATTAACCCTAATCACAAACAAACGAACAGAGCCACACACTAAAGCTGCAGTTTGGGCGCTGTAAGTTATGTCCGATTTATAGGATATCAGCAAAGCTAGTGTGTTTAATTGTCTGCTGGTCTCCATCTGTTATAAACATATTTCATTGGCAGAATTGAACCAGATGTACGACATAATTGACTGTTGGGTGTAAGACAAGGACCGTTAAGTTAAATACTGGATATGTAATCCTGAACAAGGACACTGCAGAAACACATTTGAAAGCTTGAACAGGTTCAAGCCATTTGTTATGCCATAAACAGCTTTTACAAGGTACAGATTGAGGTTGTTTTGTAAAGCACTATTTCAACTTATTTGTTATTCACTCGTCTTGCATGGTAAGATTTTTAAATTGGAATGGCATCAGTTAAATGACTGATTTGTCAGCCTACTGGCCTTGTCTCGTTTCTCACAATTACAACCATCTTTCCCAAGTTTCTCTCAATGTCACCAGTCAATAAAAGTTATACATTGGATACTCATAGCTGTCTGCAACCGTTTGTGCACTACAACCAACAGAAGGCGCTCACAGGCCATTGCAGCAGGAAAATAAAACTAATTCCACGATCATACCACCTTTGCAGGGTGTCAGAATTTAATCAGTTCAGAAAACATAGCAGCAAATAGTGGGATGCACAACCTACCTCAGTTGTTTTACTGTAATGATAAAGCACTTTAAACCTAATGGGAGCACTTAACCATGTTATAAATAACGGCTTCTAATGGAAGGTATGCATCCTAACTCCTCATTTTTACTTACTAAAGCCTTTCAGCTTCTGAACTTTGCTTGTCTTGCTTCGGGAAGGTCTAACACTATGACGTTGCAAGCTTTTGTAGTTTTGATTTTCCGTTTGGAAGGGTTGGGAGGTAGGACAGATGCCTGGGTACATCCACAGTCAGGAAGAATCATACATGTTTCTGTGAAGCGGAGACTTGAATGCAAAGTCTTTTGTTTTGACTGTCAATTATAGTAAACCTTCATAGACCATGGAGAGGAAATGGTGTCCGATATGGACGATTATATACATGCTATAACCAAGTAAGAGATTACTGCGTAATAGAGTAATGTTGTATAAGTAGCAGAAACAAAGAACTGCAGATGCTGGTTAATACACAAAAGTACACAAAGTGCTGGAGTAACTCAGCAGGTCAGGCAGCATCTCTGGAGAACATGGATGGGTGACGGTTCGGATCGAGACCCTTCTTCAGACTCTCGATCTGGAACTGGGCCTTGAATCCAGGTGAGGAAGGCCCCAGCCTACTGGTGGCCGGGGGAGATGCGAGGATTAGCGGAGTCATTGGTTGCGGCCTGTGGGCGGCCGGCTGGAGTGCAGGTAGGGGTCGGCGGCAGCCAGCGCATCCTAGAAGTGGCTGAGGAAGCTGTGTGGGCTGACAGTGGTGGCAGAAGAAGTGGCAAGGAAACAGTGCAAGCCGGCTTCGGCAGCTCGGCCTGGCGGTGATGGTCGGTTGGTCCTGCCTGGAAGCGGCCGGCAAGGTGGTGTGGGCTAGGGGTGGTGTCGGCAGCCCGGTCTGGTAGTAGCCAGGGTGGTGGTGCGGGCAGGAGGTGGCATCAGCAGCCCGGCCTGGCGGTGAAGTTTGGTAGGTCCATCCGCCATAACCGAAATCCGTTCTACAGATGTCCATGATAACGAGGATTTACTGTTTTGATCTTTTCTAATCCTCAAAGTGTGACCGGGATTACCTTAAATCTGGGCTAGATAGCACTAAAATATCCTGGCAACATGAGGCAAACTGCTTGCATCACATGAACAAAAAGGATACAGAATATATTTGCATTACTGTGTACAAATTTATTCCAAACCAGTTCACAGAGCCAGGTGTTAACTTATAAAATTATTCATTTCCCTTGCATATAGTTCTCAAAGCAACAAGGCTTCTCCAATATCTCATTCCTTGGGTAATTCCTTTTTCGGTAATCTCTAAATTCCAGTATTTGAGATGCCCAAACAGTACATGGTCAAAGGTCAAAGGTTATTTATTGGTCACATACACCTAGGTGTAGTGAAATTCTTCTTGCCAATGCAGCACATAAAGAAAGAATACAGACATAACATTAATAAGAGATTTAAACATAAAGAACATCCCCCCACAATGGCTCCCACCATGAGGGAAGGCACAAAGTCCAGTCCCCAACCCCAGTTCACCCATAGTCGGGCCTATTGAGGCCTCCACAGTTGCCTCTACGGAGGCCCGATGTTCCTGGCCGTTCTCGCCGGGTGATGTTGCTCCGGCGTCGGGAGAATCCTCGCAGCGGCCTGGGAACCCTGGAATTGATGCTTGAGTTAACACTCAAAGGTAGATCAAAATGCTGGAGAAACTCAGGGGGTGAGGCAGCATCTATGGAACGAAAGAATAGGTGACGTTTCGGGTCTCGACCCGAAACGTCACCTATTCTTTCGCTCCATAGATGCTGCCTCACCTGCTGTGTTTCTCCAGCATTTTGATCTACCTTCGATTTTTCCAGCATCTGCAGTTCCTTCTTAAACATAGAGTTAACACTAGATATCCTACCTCAAATAAACCATACGGTATCAAAGTGATACTTTGTCCTTCCTACCTTGTGGAGATTGGAGGGAACGAACCTGGTAGAGAATGACTGAGATGGTGAGCACTGATGGGCAAAGGAATATCCACTAAACCTATTAAAGATGGATGGGGATTCAAAAAACAAAACAAGCTGCTATTTTTAAAGAGCTTTATTTAACTCACCTGCAAGTGAACGAGGAATGGTCAGCAAGCTCTCATGCACTAGAGGGTCATCTTGAGCATTCACTAGCAGTAGAGGAATCTGTATCTGTGTCAGGTAGAAACAAGGTATTACATTACAAATAGATGCCACTTGCTGATAGGAATAGCAGATACTTTTTTTCACCTTTTCATTGATAATCAATTAAGACTGTGTCAGTTTTATCTCACTTTTCCCCTCCCAAGTATGCCTGCTATATAAATGCCAATGGTGATAATTAGGTGAGTGGAATGGCAGGTGGGTGAACCCTTTGCCAAATGCATTGCATACTTATTTCCTTTAGCTCGAAATCTAGAGCATCAGTAACGCAGAATATGCGAATGTTATTTGTCTTTCAATGGTGAAAATTAGCATAATGGTCCAAGGGACTCTTTTTTGTTTTTACAAGGGCCCCAATCACTTGTACAACATCTCAAAGAATTAGCATTGAAAATCTCGAAGCAAATTGACCTGCTATTTACCCTATTTGATTATTGATACTGATCTATTAAACAATCCAAGCAATGGTCATGTAAAACATTTGAAGACCAATACAAATGCATGCTGCAGCTAGAGGCAATTTGAACCAGAAGAGCAAGTATTCACATTCACCATGCTGCATACACTTAAAACGCAGTCACTGAAATCAACATTACAAAGAATATGCATTATTCACATACAGTGCCCTCCATAATGTTTGGGACAAAGACCCTTCATTTATTTATTTGCCTCTGTACTCCACAATTTGAGATTTGTAATAGAAAAAAACATATGTGGTTAAAGTGCACATTGTCAGATTTTAATAAAGGCTATTTTTATACATTTTGGTTTCACCATGTAATTACAGCAGTGTTTATACATAGTTCCCCCATTTCAGGGCACCATAATGTTGGGGACACAGCAATGTCATGTAAATGAAAGTAGTCATGTTTAGACTACTCCCCCCATGTCTGCTTCTGCAAAGACCGCTCCCTCCGTAACTCCCTTGTCAATTCTTCCCTTCCCTCCCGCACCACCCCCTCCCCGGTCACTTTCCGTTGCAACCGTAAGAGATGCAACACTTGTCCCTTTACCTCCCCCGACTCCATTCAAGGACCCAAGCAGTCGTTCCAGGTGCGACAGAGGTTCACCTGCATCTCCTCCAACCTCATCTATTGCATCCGCTGCTCTAGATGTCAGCTGATCTACATCGGTGAGACCAAGCGGAGGCTGGGCGATCGTTTCGCCGAACACTTCCGCTTGGTCCGCATTAACCAACCTGACCTCCCGGTGGCTCAGCACTTCAACTCATAGCAAAAGGATTTGAGTATAGGAGCAGGGAGGTTCTACTGCAGTTGTACAGGGTCTTGGTGAGACCACACCTGGAGTATTGCGTACAGTTTTGGTCTCCTAATCTGAGAAAAGACATTCTTGCCATAGAGGGAGTACAGAGAAGGTTCACCAGACTGATTCCTGGGATGCCAGGACTTTCATATGAAGAAAGACTGGATACTCGGCTTGTACTCGCTAGAATTTAGAAGATTGAGGGGGGATCTTATAGAAACTTACAAAATTCTTAAGGGGTTGGACAGGCTAGATGCAGGAAGATTGTTCCCGATGTTGGGGAAGTCCAGAACAAGGGGTCACAGTTTAAGAATAAGGGGGAAATATTTTAGGACTGTGATGAGAAAAACATTTTTCACATAGAGTGGTGAATCTCTGGAATTCTCTGCCATAGAAGGTAGTTGAGGCCAGTTCATTGGCTATATTTAAGAGGGAGTTAGATGTGCCCTTGTGGCTAAAGGGATTAGGGGGTATGGAGAGAAGGCAGGTACAGGATACCGAGTTGGATGATCAGCCATGATCATATTGAATGGCGGTGCAGGCTCGAAGGGCCGAATGGCCTACTCCTGCCCCTAATTTCTATGTTTCTATGTAACTCCCCCTCCCATTCCCCATCCGACCTCTCTGTCCTGGGTCTCCTCCATGGCCAGAGCGAGCAACACTGGAAATTGGAGGAATAGCACCTCATCTTGGGGAGTCTGCATCCTTCGGGCATGAACATTGAATTCTCCCAATTTTGTTAGCCCTTGCTGTCTCCTCCCATCCCTCAGCCCTCGGGCTCCTCTTCCTCCTTTTTCCTTTCTTCTCCCCGCCACCCCCCATCAGCATGAAGAAGGGTTTCGGCCCGAAACATTGCCTATTTCCTTCGCTCCATAGATGCTACTGCACCCGCTGAGTTTCTCCAGCAGTTTTGTGTACCTTCGATTTTCCAGCATCTGCAGTTCCTTCTTAAACATGTTTAGTATTTTGTTGCATATCCTTTGCATGCAATGACTGCTTGAAGTCTGCTTCTTCTTCTTCCTCTTTCGTGTGGCGTGCACATCCTAAAGTTGTTGGACAACTTGTTCTATTTGATCTTCCGTTTGAGCACGTCTAGTTGATTGCATTAGTCGAAAAAGGGCGGACAACGTGAAGGTTGCAATCTTCCACCCCCTTGAAGTCTGCGATTCATGGACATCATGAGTTGCTGGGTGTCTTCTCTGGTGATGCTCTGCCAGGCCTGTATTGCAGCCATCTTTATCTTATGCTTGTTTTGGGGGCTAGTCCCCTTCCATTTTCACTTCAGCATATAAAAGGCATGCTCAATTGGGTTCAGATCGGGTGATTGACTTGGCCACTTAAGAATCGACCATTTTTGGCATTGAAAAACTCCTTTGTTGCTTTTCCCTCCCCTTACCAGCTCTCCCGCAGCCCACTGTCTCCGCCTCTTCCTTTCTTCTTCCCACCCCCACCCCCACATCAGTGTGAAGAATGGTCTTGACTCGAAACGTCACCTATTCCTTCGCTCCATAGATGCTGCCTCCCCCGCTGAGTTTCTCCAGCATTTTTGTCTACCTTTGTTGCTTTTGCAGTATGTTTGGGATCATTGCTGTAGAATGAATTGCCGGCCAATGAATTTTGAGGCATTTGTTTGAACAGATAGGATGTGTCTATACACTTCAGAATTCATTGTGCTACTGCCATCAGCAGTTGTATCATCAATGAAGATAAGTGGGCCAAGTACCTTCAGCAGTCATACATGCCCAGGCCATAACACCCCCGCCACCGTGTTTCACAGATGAGGTGGAATGCTTTGGATCTTGGGCAGTTACTTCTCTCCCATACTTTGCTCTTGCCATCACTCTGATATAAGTTAATCTTCGTCTCATCTGTCCACAAGACCTTTTTCCAGAACTGTGGTTGCTCTTTTAAGTGCTTCTTGGCAAACTGTAACCTGGCCATCCTATTTTAGCAGCTAACCAGTGGTTTGCATCTTGCCTATGTGTTTCTGTTCCTGAAGTCTTCTGCGGACAGTGGTCATTGACAAATCCACACCTGGCTCCTGAAGAGTGTTTCTGATCTGTCAGACAAGTGTTTGGGTATTTTCCTTTTTAAATAGAGAGAATGTTTCTGTCATCAGCTGTGAAGGTCTTCCTTGGCCTGCCAGTCCCTTTGTGATTAGGATGCTCACCAGTACTCTCTTTCTTCTTAATGATGTTCCAAACAGTTGATTTTGGTAAGCCTAAGGTTTGGCTGATGTCTGATTGGCCGATAAACAGTTTTATTCTTGCTTCTCAGTCTCATAATGGCTTCTTTGACTTTCATTGGCACAACTTTGGTCCTCATGTTGATAAACAGCAATAAAAGTTTCCAAAGGTGATGGAAAGACTGGAGGAAAGACAAGGTGCTGAGAGCTCTCTTATACATGCATGAAGGAGACAATTAAACACACCTGAGCAATTACGAACACCTGTGAAGCCATTTGTCCCAAACATTATGGTGCCCTGAAATGGGGGGGGGGGGGGGCTATGTATAAACACAGCTGTAATTTTCAAATGTGTAAAAATGGTCTTCAATAAAATCTGACATTGTGCACTTTAACCACATGTGATTTTTTTCTATTACAAATCTCAAATTGTGGAGTACAGAGGCAAATAAATAAATGACGGGTCTTTGTCCCAAACATTATGGAGGGCACACAGTAGACGAGTGAATTTTGACATCAACATCCACATTTCACTAAATAAGTAGTCAACCTGCTTAGATCAACTTTTTTTTTTAAAGAAACATGAGATTGGTGAAGTGGAGAAAGCCCCACCTCTTATTCCCTGTACCTGAAGTAACAATTTTAAGTGGGCTCTTACTAGTCCTCAGAAGACTGAGGAAATTCAGCATGTCTCCAATGACTCTTACCAACCTCGACAGATGCGCCATAGAAAGCATATTGCCGGCTTGCATCACCGTGTGGTTTGGGAACAGCTCTGCCCAAGACCGCAAGAAATTGCAGATGGTTGTGAATGTAGCCCAGTTCATCACACACACCAGACTTCCCACCATTGACTCCATCTACATTTTGTGCTGCCTTGGAAAAGCACCCAACATAATCAAAGACATCCCACTCGTCAATCCTTCTCCTCCCTGCTCCTGTCAGGCAGAAGATACAGAAGTTTTAAAGTGCACACCAGACTCAGGAACCTATGTTATCAGGCTTTTGAACGGTCCTTCCATAAGCTAGGGTACTGCCCGATTTACCTCTGACCTACAGTGGACATTGCACTTGATGGACTTGAAGTGATGCGCTACAATGCTGATACTATATTCTGCACTCTGTATCTTTCCCTTTGCTCTAATACTGTACTTGAGTTTGACTTGGTTGTGTTATGTGTGTAGTGCTATCAGATCTGATTGCATAGCATGCAAAACTAAACTTTTCACTATACTTTAATATACACGAAAATAATAAACCTAAACCATCCTCCTGGATATCAAATAGAAGGTTCGTCCGAGCAAGGATCTTAAGATGTCCTTGCATCAATTTCTAGCCAGGGTTAACAAGAATACTTTAATTACCTTTCTTACCACAATGGGCAGGATGGAGGCATGCTTACAAACTGGGACAATTGAGCCATGTGTAACACAACATTTGGTTAAATTCATTGGAACAATACATAGGTAAACACCATTGTTATAGCCATCAGTATGGGTATTGGCATTGATCCACAAAACAATGGTGAATTGAACTCCATCTGTTGGGCAAGGATGACTAATCTGTGAAAGCAATGCCTTTGAGGTTTCTATCACAAAGTGCTATTACATGTGTGTGGAATTGTGTTGGAGCTACATGATGCCAAGTTCTGGGAGTCACAAAAATGCTTCAGGGCAGAATAGTGTTGTAATCCAAGTAGTTTAGCAAATGCTCCACTGAGACATAGATATGGTAGACAGTCAGACACTTTTTTCCCCAGGGTGGAGTGGGGGGTTAGTTTAATGGAGATGTGTGGGACCTGTTCTTTTTTTAATCACAAAGATTAGTGGGGGCCTAGAACACATTGGGATGGTGGTAGAAGCAGATAAGATGGTGGTATTTTAGAGGCTTTTAGATGGAAGTGCAGGGAATAGAGGGATATTGGTCATGTCAAGCAGATGAGATCAATATTATTCTAGGTTCTAAGCAAAAATTATGGTTTGCAATATATAATATTGGGATGTAATGTACTGTGACCAACTGCACTGGCCCTCAGGTATCTTGAGGGAGCCCATAGTACACAAATGCCTTTGAGGGATGTTGATGTAATGCGTGGGTTTTAAGTCGGCAATCACCAAGGAAAAGAGAGGGCAAACTCTGCTAGCTGTCAACATAGGATCCTACCACAATAGGAACATGACATTCCGAAGAAGGGTCTGGACCAGAAACGCCACCTATTCCTTCTCTCCAGAGATGCTACCCGACCCACTAAGTTACTCCAGCACTTTGTGTCTATCTTCACACGACACTGACCAACTGCAATGGCCCATCTTTTACATAATTAGCAAAACTTTTTTTAAATTTGGCGGAAGCAAACGGAAATCAAAATGCAAGAACTGCGACAAATAAAATCAGAATCCATGAACTTACATTGTGAAGATAGTGCATACAGCTTTCTTGCTCGTAATATTCTTTCAGCGTGTCATAGCCATGGAATTTCCTGAAACAGACATATTATTGGAGGACCAAACTAAACCAAAATTGAGATAAACAGAAAAAACATGTCTGGTAATTCATTTTCACACATCACATTTTCACGTTAGTCAAAATACACATTCAAGTAGAATAGTTGCATGTGAAACACATAATGTATAAAATTGCCTTGTCAAAAGATTGGCATCCTCCCAGATAATCACAACTCATGTATTTACTGGAATAGGATGTAATAGAATGTAAATTCTCAAAGTTTTAAAATGTAATGCACAAAAGATGTCTACTTCCAAAATTCACAATTATCTGGCTGACAAGGTAGGATATGAGCACCATGGTTTAAATAAGCTTTGGTTTAAGCAAGGTGGTAGATGGGATGTCAGCCAGAAGAACAAAGGAATAGTCAAGTTCATAGTAGATGGGTGATACGGTGGCACAGTGGCCCTCCATAATGTTTGGGACAAAGACCCATCATTTATATATTTGCCTCTGTACTCCACAATTTGAGATTTGTAATAGAAAAAAATCACATGTGGTTAAAGTGCACATTGTCAGATTTTAATAAAGACCATTTTTATACATTATGGTTTCACCATGTAGAAATTGCAGCGTGTTTATACATAGTCGCCCCCCATTTCAGGGCACCATGTTTGGAACACAGCATTGTCATGTAAATGAAAGTAGTCATGTTTAGTATTTGTTGCATATCCTTTGACTACTTGAAGTCTACGATTCATGTACATCACCAGTTGCTGGGTGTCTTCTCTGGTGATGCTCTGCCAGGCCTGTATTGTAGCCATCTTTAACTTATGCTTATCTTGGGGGCTAGTCCCCTTCAGTTTTCTCTTCAGCATATAAAAGGCATGCTCAATAGGGTTCAGATATTGTGATTGACTTGGCCACTCAAGAATTGACCATTTTTTAGATTTGAAAAGCTCCTTTGTTGCTTTAGCAGTATGTTTGGGATCATTGTCTTGCTGTAGAATGAACCACCGGCCAATGAGTTTTGAGGCATTTGTTTGAACTTGAGCAGATAGGATGTGTCTATAAACTTCAGAATTCATTATACTACTACCATCAGCATTTTGTATCATCAATGAAGATAAGTGAGCCAGTACCTTCAGCAGCCAAACATGCCCAGGCCACCACTGTGTTTCACAGATGAGATGGTATGCTTTGGATCTTGGGCAGTTCCTTCTTTCCTCCATACTTTGCTCTTGCCATCATTCTGATATGTTAATCTTTGTCTCATCTGTCCACAAGACCTTTTTTCCAGAACGATGGTTCCTCTTTTAAGTGCTTCTTGGCAAACTGTAAGCCGGCCATCCTATTTTTGCAACTAACCAGTGTTGCATGTTGCCTCTGTATTTCTGTTCATGAAGTCTTCTGCGGACAGTGGTCATTGACAAATCCACACCTGACTCCCGAAGAGTGTTTCTGATCTGTCGGACAAGTGTTTGGGGATTTCTCTTTATTATAGGGAGAATTCTGCTGTTATCAGCTGTGGAGGTCCCTAAGTTTTGGCTGATGTCTCTAACAGATTTAATTCTTGTTTCTCAGACTCATAATGGCTTATTTGACTTTCATTGGCACAACTTATTGGTCCTCATGTTGATAAACAGCAATAAAATTTTCCAACGGTGATGGTAAGACTGGAGGAAAGACTAGGTGCTGAGAGCTCTCTTATACCTGCATTAAGGAGGTATTTAAACACACCTGAGCAATTACAAACACCCGTGAAGCCATGTGTCCCAAACATTATGGTGCCCTGAAATTGGGGGACTATGTATAAACACAGCTGTAATTTATACACGGTGAAAACAAAATGTATAAAAATACCCTTTAATAAAATTTGACAATGTGCACTTTAACCACATGTGATTTTTTTAATATATCACAAATCTCAAATTGTGGATTACAGAGGCAAATAAATAAATGATGGGTCTTTGACCCAAACATCATGGATAGTACTGTAGGTGAATCCAGGTGGGGGGGGGTTGGTTGGCAGATAGACACATGTGGGGAGAGTAATGGGTGGAAATAGCAGAGTCTTGAAGCTGAAAACAAAAGATGAATGGCTGCAGACGACAGAATCTGATAGGAAGGAAGGTGAAGAATAAAACCAAATGGGCACAGCTGGTAGAGCCGCTGCCTCAAAGTGCCAGAAACCCTGATTCGATCCTGACCTTGGTGCTCTCTGTGTGGAGTTTGCACACTCTTCCTGTGACCGCGTGTGTTTCCTCCGGATGCTCCGCTTTCCTCCCATCCCAGACGTGTGGGTTAATTGGTCTCTGTAAATTGCTGCATGTGTAGGGAGTGTGTGCGAAAGTGGGATAACATAGATTGGGTGATTGATGGTCGGTGTGGACTTGTTAGGCTGAAGGACCCATTTCCACGCTGTATCTTTCAATTAAATTCAACCAAAATAATGGATGTAGGATGGGTGACAGGGGAGAAGGTGGGGGAGGAGAGGGGGGCTTTCAACTCGGAGCACCAGAAGGTGGATAAAATGATTGCCTCGTCTGTGCTTGGTTTTACAAATGTTGTGAAGGCCATGTTGAGAGATCCTAATGAAAAAGAAAAGGTTGTAAACAGTGCATGTGAATCACTGCCTCACCATGAATGGTTGCTTAGGCCCTTGAATAGAGGTGAATGAAACTGAACCGTGCTGTAACCTGGGGACGACTGCATTGTGATTTTGGTGTCAGTTTTCCCACGGAAGTTCTTGGGAACTTTAACACGTATCTGAACACGCACCAACAAGCATGCAACAATGTGGCACTCCCTCAATATTTTGCTGGAGTGTCAATTCCGATTAAAAGTCTGAATGTCTGTAGACTGTATAGGACAGCCCTTGAATAGGCAAGACTGCTTGCAGAACCACTAGAAACAGATCACCACTTACCTCATGATGTTATCATCAATATGCATCAGTGAGGTTGCTGTGTAAAGTTTGCTAAGATCCACATCTACTAGAGCATTAGGCGATTTGCACCCATTCTCTCCAAACAATATTTTTCTGCAATAAAACGTTAACACGAGGAACAAAATATTAATTTCACATTAATATTTACAGAAAACAATTGAAAAAGTCTAACATTAGGAAAAACAGATAAAGGCAAAATATTGTTTGAATGCGACAAGCTCTGATGTACCTGTACCAACAACAGGTACATCTAATTCCAGGTCTGTAATATCATTGTCTACCTCAAATCAATTGCTGTTGAAATCGTCATCCTTGCCTCTGATACCTAAAGAAATTACTTTTCCAATGTTATCCAGTTCATTTCCATTCCATTCTACTCTTCACAATCACATAGAAACATAGAAAATAGGTGCAGGAGTAGGCCATTCGGCCCTTCGAGCCTGCACCGCCATTCAATATGATCATGGCTGATCATCCAACTCAGTATCCTGTACCTGCCTTCTCTCCATACCCCCTGATCCCTTTAGCCACAAGGGCCACATCTAACCCTCTTAAATATAGCCAATGAACTGGCCTCAACTACTTTCTGTGCCAGAGAATTCCACAGATTCCACAAAGTAATAAGACATTAAAAATACTCACCACCAAGTCTTAAGTCTCTCTAGGTTCCATTCAATCATCAACCTGCACATATACTGGCTGCCAACCAAGCAATGCTATTTAAAATTCTTGCCCATTTTCAGATAATCCAGTTTTGCCCATCCTAACCCTTCAGCCCAATAACCTTCAATATGCTCACAAAACTGTGACCTCTTGATCTTCCCCAAAATTTTATCCTACCACTCCCGACCTTTACCCGCCAAAGCCCGAAACAACAAACTACCTTCCTAAATAATTCTGTTTCTTGACTTCTCTACCTACTTTTATGATGCGCTTTAATAACATCTCTCTGATCAAGTTTTTCGGCTTTTCCCATGTATATCATTATGTACCTTAATGCTCCTGCTTAATAATGTCAGGAAGTCCCTGGGAATGTTTTGCAATGTTTGAAGGCCAATAGATGATTAACTCTAGCTGAGTACTGTACATCCATGATGCCGATGCAGTTATTGTTGTCATTGGGAGCTTAAATCCACCATAAACAATGGGAGGTAGACAAAAATGTTGGAGAAACTCAGCGGGTGAGGCAGCATCTATGGAGCGAAGGAAATAGGCAACGTTTCGGACCCGAAACGTTGCCTATTACCTTCGCTCCATAGATGCTGCCTCACCCGCTGAGTTTCTCCAGCATTTTTGTCTACCTTCAATTTTCCAGCATCTGCAGTTCCTTCTTAAAAATAAACTATGGGAAGGTAATTTACCATCTTTGCTTTCTGTATGATTAGCTGGGCTCTTTCTTGCTACCTATGCTGGTCCTTCAAAGGTTTCCATTCTATGTAGGTCTATTCATAAGTAAGCAGCCACATCTGCACTTAAGCCTTTGTTTTATCGTAGACGGCAGTAAAAAGTTATGTTAACCATCACTGATCTAAAACACGTGAACAAAATCTCATTCTGGGCCAGCTAGGCCACATTTAGTGGCATACAAACCTCAAATTATGGACCGCATATTGGCTGGCTGGTGGAGCTGCTGCCTCACAGCACCAGGGGCCTGGGTTCAATCCTGACCTAGGGGTTGCAGTCTGTGTGGAGTTTGCAAGTTTCCCCGAAGACTACATGGGTATGTAATGCCGGTTTCCTCCCACATTCTACAGACGTGCAGGTTTGTGGGTTAATTGGGTTTGGTAACATTGTAAATGGTCCCTATTGTGTGGGATAGTGCTGGTGTACGGTGTGATCACTGGTCAGCGTGGACTCGGTGGGCCGAAGGGTCTCTTGCCGTGCTGTACCCAGACTGTAAATTGTCCCTAGCGTGTTGGAAATTAATGCTGTGAGTTAAAGGACCCGTTTCCACACTATCTTTTAATCAATCAATAATGGCTGCTCGATGATCAATAACTGCCCACAGCCACGATGTTACTGAGCTGAGAGGAGAGCTAGCAGTTCCATACTTTACGAGCACTCCTTTTTCATAAAAGATGGTTTTGAAAAGTGGCAGCGATGCAAGACTTCTTTACAAACTGAACCTCTGTTGGGTGGATTTTTTTTGAAAGCTAAGTGACAGCACATTAATACAAGTAATACCGTAACTCAAGAATAATTTGCCTTTCACATTATCATGAACATTGCACTGGCTAATCGACACAAAAGTATTCTGTCATATGCCCTGATATGGAACAATGAAATTCTTACTTGCTGCAACACAACAGCAATGGATGCTAATAAGGTCATAAAATTATTGGCAGCACCAAAGTAAACTTGGCTAGTGATCAGGAAAATGAAAGTAATGGTTTTAGAAAATCCAGCTAGCTTACTTTGATGTTACTATTGGGCAGCATGGTGGTGCAGCGAAACAGTTGCTGCCTTGCAACGCCAGAGACCCGGGTTAGATCCTGACTAACTGGTGCATGTCCGTACGGAGTTTGTACGTTCTCCCTGTGACCACGTGGGTTTTCAGTATTTCCTCCCACACTCTAAAGACATGCAGGTCTGCAGGCTAATCGGCATGGTATCATTGTAAATTGTCCCTAAGATAGTGTTAGTGCACAGGGATCGCTGGTTGGCGGGACTCGGTGGGCCAAAGGGGTTGTTTCCGCGTTGTATCTCTAAAGTAAACTATTAATTGGGCATTACATCACTATTGAGAATCCAAGCTCCAAGATGGCAGTGAGCACAACGTCAGAAGACCTTACAATAAAGTATTTCCAAACATATGCTCTAACGCTGCACATAAACTCTGTTTAATCAATTACAAACAAGTGCAAAGTAGGACTGGGGTGGGGGGGGAGGAGGGAAATGAAAGTATGGTCTTATGCAAGTTAGACCTGTTATGAGCACATAATTATGCAATGACAGGTTAGGCATTGTCTGTTGTGACTCTGCAATAAGTTCATAGGTTTTGTTCACCAAGCATCACCTAATTTACTCGCAACAACTTTTACAGAGTACTACACAAGAATCACAATACGCAAATGATCAACCCAAGAAAAGGTCACCTGTGAAATAAAATAATCTTTTTCATGTTGTCTGCCATTAGGAAGTTGTAAAACCTCCGACACTGGTCCCATTGGAGGAAAGTTTCCTGTGCCCTAAGCAAAACAAAAAAAAGTTAAGCATGTGGTAAAAATACATAAAAGCTCCATTCATGATGTGCTATGCAAAGCTGGTTCTTGCAGTAAGTTTGGAGACAAAGAGAACTGAACCTTATTACAGAGTACTGATATTTTATCTACGTTTACAATTTGCTAGAGACTTGAATTCCATATGTCAGGAAGCTCTTCAAACCAGTCCTGACATTCCTGGCTAGAAGGCAAACAGCAGTTTCCTGCCTATTGCAGAACATATTTTCCCAGCCTTCAACTTACACATCCCCCCCCCTCAACCTTTCTTGGGCAAATCTAATTTATTGATCCTGTAATTATTATTGACCTAAAATGTCCTCCCAATGTATCTCACCATGCTGCAACTTTCACCCTCTTCCCAAAATTAGAAGTCATCGCATGGTTTTCTACACCAAAACATTCCTTAGACGATCTTAAAGCTCTGTTACTTTGAAAATGCAACAAAAAAGACTTAGTGAGTTGCCTAGTTTGGTCATTTTTTTATTGACTCTGGTGGTGTGCTGCCCAGTAGACTGGTCATCAATGTAGATAACAGCAGATGTCACAACAGGCTTAATAAAACTAACTCCTTCGATAAAATATGGTACAAAATACCAATGATGCTGGAATCGGGAGAAAAAGAAAAACTGCTGGATCAGGGATCCGGCAGCATCTGTGGAGAGAGATGTTCCGTCAATGCTTGGGGTCGGAACCTTTCCGTCGACTGTCTATCTCCCTTCACAGTTGCTGCCCGACTTGCCGAGTTCTTCCAGCAGTTTGATTTTTGTTCCTTCTATAACCGTCTCGCAACAACTCTGTTTATAACAAGTATATTGATAGACCGAGAATTAGGGCCAAGAGTAAGTTGTAAAGGGCCTGTCCCACTTATGCGATTTTTTTAGGCAACTGTCATAATCGTAACAAGTCGCCAAAAAAACCGGCGACTGCACCCCACCTACGACAACCTACAACAACATACCACCTAGTCGACGGCAAGCTACCGACAACCGGCGACCCATTAGGACGTCCACCTATGGCCAGACAGGCGACAACCTACGACAACCGTATTCAACCTACGTCCATCCGCGACCAGCTACGACCCTGTCAACGACAACTGAAGACAAATCAGTCGCCGGTTCCTGTCGCCGGTAGGTAGTCGCCAATGGAATTCACCGAAGTCAGCACCGGCGACAACCTACGACGGCACCTACGGCAGGAGAAGTCAAGCTACGCTCATTGGCGTCAACCCACTGTCGCTGAAATTTTTTGAACATGTTGAAAATCCAGCGGCGACCAGAAAGACGCTACGACTCTTTGGGCGACTGAGGAGACTACTCACTACCATACAGGCAACACCCCGGCGACCATGTGGCGACAGCCTAGTCGCCTAAAAAAATAGCCCTAGTGGGACAGGCCCTTTGTTCAAGATTTGCTTACATAAAATGTCCTGTTAATGCATTAATAATTCAAACAAACCAACTTAGTTATACAAAAATGGCAGAGGTTCACATGCGGTACAACTACAGGAGGAGGATTGACCCTCACAAGGTTTAAAACCCATTTACTTTCAGACATTTAACATTTTTCAAGCAATCCATTCAGGAATTCAGACTTGTTCAGTATATATTAACAAGGGAGAAAATACAATTTATGTGTATTAGGCCATTTTTTTGCGTTCAAGAATTCTAAAAAGTAATATTTGTTCTGCACGATCAGCACATGATCAATTTTGGGTAAAATCAATTTCCGTTGTATATAATTAACCTCAAAACAATAAAGAAAATGAGAACAACCAGATGTTTTTACGTTGTAAATAATTACTTCTTACTGCTAACTGTAGGAAGAGAAGCCAGAAATTGGTTCAACTCTAGAATCATTTTGTTGATGTAAAGGTTGTGGTAAATTATCTCTGGACTATACTTAGCGGGACATCACAACTTGGCCTTTCATTAGCCTCTGAGGTTTGAGACAAAAGAGAATAAACTCATGTTTTACATCTGTGTTGGATGTGATACATTTTACATCATAAACACAAGGGCAGCAGTCTATTGACAAAATGGTCAACCTCTTAACCTGCCGCCCTTGTCTCCATCTGACTAGGAGCAGACCACCAACGTCACCATTGAGCCATGGGTATGCCAGAGCAAAAATTAAATACATAGAGTTTCATAGTCAAATTAACAGAAATTGAGTGAAATGTACACACTATATAAATATTAATTATTCTAAAACAGCATGCATCTAACTTACACAGCTTTGCTCTGCAATGTACGCCAATGAGCAAAGTAGAAATTAATTTGTAACGCGCCAAAGCTAAGCAAAAGTTTAGTTTAGTTTAGAGATACAGTGTGAAAACAGGTCCTTTGGCCCACCGAGTCCGCACCGGCCAGTGATCCCTGCACATTAACACTATCCTACATTCACTAGGGGCAATTTACACTTATACCAAACCAATTAATCAGTCAAAAGGGTCTCAACCCGAAACGTCACCCATTCCTTCTCTCCAGAGATGCTGCCTGTCCCGCTGAGTTACTCCAGCACTTTGTGTCTATTGTCAATGAATCCACAAATCTGTACGTCTTTGGAGTGTGGGAGGAAACCGTAGATCTCAGAGAAAACCCACGCAGTCACGGGGAGAACAATGGAGTACAAACTCTGTACAGACAGCACCCGTAGTCAGGATGGAACCCCGGGTCTCCAACGCTGCAAGTGCTGTAAGGCAACAACTCTAACGCTGCACCACCCAAAACAGCCAGCACACAAACCTCTACTGTTTAAGTGATGTAAATTCTCTGGGGATAGCTTTTAGTCATTGCTTATTTAGTCCACCGAGTTTGGACTGATGCTGTTAAGGCTGGATTCCATAAATGAACTGTTCTTTTTGAGCAGAAAAAGTGTAGGTTTACATTCTCTGACTTGTCCTCTATATTTAGCTACGAAAGAGATGTGCAGAGAATTCTTGCTGGAAGTGTACACATTTCAGTCAATGAGTATTAACGAGAAATTACTAACAACCAGTTCTCTCTGTAAACTCATTATTGTATAAAATATTGGTAATCTGTTGTTTAAAAAGGAAAATCCATTCAGCTTGCACAATGAAAGAAAAAAACTTTCAACTGTGTTTTATTTAAATATACTATTAAAGAGATCTGTATTCTAAAGCTGCATTCATTTATACAAACACTAGAGGTCTTATGCTCTGTGCTCGAAACATGAAAGATTCCAAATATCAGCATATAAAATCATTTTTAGTTTGTTTAAGCTCATGTTTTAAAGGGATATGTTCCAATCTAGAACACGCTCAATATGGGTCTCATTAGAAGTTTACAAAGCTGAATTGACAAACCTACAGAACTTAACGTCAGCAAAAGCTGGTGATTTTGGTCGTGGAGAGGGACAAAAATAAAGACATTTTATGCAGAGAATTTGGGCGGCACAGAAGGGCAGCTGGTCGAGCTGCTTCCTCACAGCGCCAGCGACCTGGCTTTGACCGTGATCTTGGGTGTTGTCTGTGTGGAATTTGCACATTCTTCCTGAGATTGCATGACTTTCTCCGAGTGCTCCGGTTCCTCCCACATCCTAAAAGGCATGCGAGTTTGTAGGTTAATTGACCTCTATAAATTGCCCCTTGTGTAACCAGTGAATGAGAATGTGGGAAAACAGAAAACTAAGGCAGACGGGTGATTGATGGTTGGCATGGACTCTGTGGGCAGAAGGGCCTTTTCCCCATGCTGTATCTCCAAATTCAACTAAACTCTTAACGGTAAAGGACCAGGTTGATTTGGGGTTTATTCCTGTGGTTTGATTTCGGGGACTTTTATTGGAAAGCTGCAGCTGCTTCACATTAGTTTACAACAACAACAGCCAGGACACTCTTCATTATCTGCTCAAGGCCTCTTTGTAACTAGACATTGAGCGAGCTTAAGACCACAAACTTTCTTTTCATCCTTTGTTTAGCACGAGGGGAAATATTTCCTCTTCCCAAAGTAATCTGGAGTCAAGATTTGAAACTGCACAGGAAATCAGTAATAATAAACCATGGCTTATGAATTTGTGGCACAATGAGAGAGCAGCAATATAGTGCCTTGCTACACTCTTAATTCTAACAATTATATAACAAATATATTTTTAACAATTATCTAACAATATACAACAAAATATATTCCAAATAATATTTATCTACTGCCGAATCTAGAGATGTTCATGAAATCTTTGTCATGCTTTATTAGAGTCATAGAGTCAGAGTGATAGTGTGGAAACAGGCCCTTCGTCCCAACTTTCCCACACCGGCCAACATGTTCCAGCTTCACTCGTCCCACCTGCCTGCGCTTGGTCCATATCCCCCCAAACCTGTCCTATCCATGTACCTGTCTAACTGTTTCTTAAACGATGGGATAATCCCAGCCTCAACTACCTCCTCTGGCAGCTTGTTCCAGACATCCACCACCCTTTGCGTGAAAAAGTTACCCCTCAGATTCCTATTCAATCCCCCCCCCCCCCCCCCCCTCATCTTGAACCTATGTCCTCTGGTCCTCGAGACTCGGTGCTATCTGGGCAAGAGACTCTGTGCATCTACCCGATCTTTGAAATGCATCATTCAGAGCTGCTTTGTAACACAAATAAGCCAGAAATATTAAAATTCTCACAATGTTCAGGAATACCCGGCATACGCATTTTCAAATTTTGAGTTGTAGGGGGGGAGGGGCAGTCATGTAGATACATTACAAAAGATAGAGATGAACTGATGCAATTTGTGTTTTTATGTAGGGATAGTAGGCAGGTGAGCAGGGAATCCCTT
This sequence comes from Amblyraja radiata, assembly GCF_010909765.2. Classification (NCBI taxonomy): domain Eukaryota; kingdom Metazoa; phylum Chordata; class Chondrichthyes; order Rajiformes; family Rajidae; genus Amblyraja; species Amblyraja radiata. Next base: position 5,731,213 of record NC_045989.1, read on the forward strand.
CATATATCAACGAGGCATGGAATCTTTGGTTCCATTTGACCAGGCAAAGTATTTAAAATAAGAAATCATTTTTAACAAAGCAACATCCTTTTAGAACTGAACCAAAACAATGACTTAGATTTAATGCTCAAATTCGAGAAAGGGACTTGCTCTACAGCTTCTTAATTAAAATTAACCAGTCAAATCGACCTTAGAATAACATAAATTGTTTGTGCTGTGCTGGAACAAATTGGTAAAAGTAATTTTGCCATTTAAGTATTTTGTCTAAAGCGATGGCAGGATATTTCTGTGACTGTCGTGGTGCCTGGATGGGAAGAACCTGGTTTGACGTAACAAAGCCACATCTATACTACTTCTAAAACTGAGCATAGAAAATAAATGGCATTAAAAATGCCAATATTGATACAGAATGTGTTGCTCTTTATAATTCTTGGCTTGTTCCACCTTAAGAGAGTATTTTAAATTGACTCGAAATAGAATTGGAAAAAAAAATCTTACGGTTTATCCTTTTATAAGGCGCATGGGAAAGACATGATCTGAATCTCTACAACAACACACTTGTAAGGTTCACAAAAACAAAACTAGAAACATCAAGTGGAACAGACTTCCCCTTGAACAAATCAATTCCCAAGTGACTTTACAAAGTTTACTATAAACGTTTGTTTTCTTAGGCCCAAGCACACCTCACTTCATCTTCATTGGATTGTAAAAATATTGCACCATAGCCTACACTCTGCACATTCAGGGCCACAACTTTGACTGCAAAACACCTCACTACTCTAATGTTTTCTCTTAAATCAACTTGCATAAAGTACAGCACACTTATCAACACTTAATCAATGGAATCAATCTCACCTGTATTCTCCCGATTCTATTAGCTTTCCAGCGTTTCTCCATAAAAGGCAATATGCTAAAATGTACTCTGCTAAAATACCAAACCAAATATGACACTGTCTATCAAACACCCATCCTTTTTCTCCAGAGATGCTTCCTGACCCTCTGAAATACTCCAGCACTTGGTCTCTGTCAAACGATTGTTTTGCTGAACACGTATGCTCAGTTTGCTTTGGTCTACCCAGTTGCCAAACATTTTAACTCCCCTTCCCATATTGACCTTTCTGTCTGAGGCCTCCTCCACGGCCAGAGTGATGCCAGATGCAAATTGGAGGAACAGCACCTCATATTTTGCTTGGGCAGCTTATACCACAGCAGTATGAACGTTGAATTTTCTATTTTCAAGTAACCCCTGCATTCCTTCCCTCCACCCTCACCCATCCCAGTCATCCTACTAGTTCCACTGTTTGCATCTCCATAACCCTTCGTTATCACCTCTTCCCTAGCCAACAATCGGCCATTATGGCTCCCACCCTTCCTTGGATATCTATTACCAGCCCTGATTTGTTCTGCCCTTTCTCTACCACCAGATCCTCTCCCCGCAACCCCCCCCCCCCCACCCGCCATACTTTCAGACCCATAATGTCACCCATCCTTTCTCTCAAGAAATGCTGCCTGACCCGATGAGTTATTCCCGCATTTTGTGTCTATCTTCTAAATAAGAAATGATATGCAATATCTCTAGCTTCTCTTAGTTAATCTTTACTTCAGAGTTCTCATGAGGTTTGACTGTTTGTTTAAAAGGTTCTTAATTGTGTCGAAAAGTCACTATATTCAGACTTTAACTGAAGTCCATTGATTTACCAGAATTGACTGATTGTTTGGTCTATTTTTTTGTTTAAAAATGAATTCACCACAAGGGGAAGTAGGGAAAGGAAATGAACTTGTGGAATTTCTGAATCTGCCTACAACATTATTGCAACATCCTGAATTAGTCTTTTCTGCAAAATCTGAAAAGAATTAATGTTTATTTTACTACAACTTAGAGCCAATTGTAATTTGTTTAAAGACTTTTGTAAGTGAAGCCAGATAGCACTTTGGTACAGGACAGCAAGAGTTTGAAATTCCTCCTGAAAAGGTATCGCTAGGCAAACTCATTTGAAATGTGAGACCGATAGATTTTGGTTATAGTATTAAAAAATATGGGCCAAAGGGATTATGTCTGGATTTCAAACATAATCATGATTGCAGTGCATAATGGCTGTAGGCCAGTCCAATTTCATTTTTATTCAATCGCAGAATGAGAGTATGTGAGAAGGCTGGCGATAGACCAATTCGCTTCTTGGCAATTTTTACAAGGCTGCTAATGGATAACCAAATGGTTCTGAGGTCAGTAGTTTTCTCTCTTGAAAAGGAAGCATAATTTTTTTTTATACTACCAATCTATAGTTGTGCAGGCACCTCTGAAGCAGCTCTTCATTCCAGTCTGATGAAGGACCCGCAAGGGTCTGTAAGGTTAGATCGCACGGAATCCACGTCGAGTTAGTTAAATGGATTCAAAAAATAGCTTGGAGGAAGGAGTCAAAGGATAGGTTTGGAAGATGATTTCTCAGATTGAAGACCTGTGACCAGTGGAGTGGTACAGGAGTTAGTCCTGGATCTATGGCGGTTGTTACCTAAATTAACAATGTGGATGACAATATAGTTAACATTTCCAGTAAATTTGCAGACTACGCAAAATTGGCGGAATAGAAGACCGTGAGGAAGGATAACTAAGTTTGCAACAAGATCCAGATCAGTTGGGAAGGTGGGGCAAGGAATAGCAAGAGAAACTTAACACAAATTTGTGGTGTTGCTCTTCAATATGTCAAACCGGGGCAGTACTTACACAGTAACTGGTAGTACCCTGGAGAATATTGTACAAGAGTGATCTGGATCACTCTATACCCATGACAGCGTAGCGAACCACAGTGCGAACTCCATCATCAAGTTCGCTGACGACACCACTATTGTGGGGCGTATCACTGATGGGGATGAGTCAGAGTACAGAAGAGAGATCGAGCAACTGTCCATATGGTGCCAGCGCAATAACCTGGCCCTCAACACCAGCAAAACCAAGGAACTGATTGTGGACTTTGGAAGGAGTAGGAGGGGGACCCACAGCCCCATTTATATCAACGGGTCGATGGTTGAAAAGGTCAAGAACTTCAAATTCCTGGGCGTGCACATCTCTGAAGATCTTTCCTGGTCCGAGAACACTAACGCAATTATCAAAAAAGCTCATCAGCGCCTCTACTTCCTGAGAAGATTACGGAGAGTTGGATTGTCAAGGAAGACTCTCTCTAACTTCTACAGGTGCACAGTCGAGAGCATGCTGACCGGTTGCATCGTGGCTTGGTTCGGTAATTTGAGCGCCCTGGAGAGGAAAAGACTACAAAAAGTAGTAAACACTGCCCAGTCCATCATCGGCTCTGACCTTCCTTCCATCGAGGGGATTTATCGCAGTCGCTGCCTCAAAAAGGCTGGCAGTATCATCAAAGACCCACACCATCCTGGCCACACACTCATCTCCCTGCTACCTTCAGGTAGAAGGTACAGGAGCCTGAAGACTGCAACAACCAGGTTCAGGAATAGCTACTTCCCCTCAGCCATCAGGCTATTAAACCTGGCTCGGACAAAACTCTGATTATTAGCAACCACTTTCTGTTATTTGCACTACCAGTTTATTTATTCATGTGTATATATATTTATATCATGGTATATGGACACATTTATCTGTTTTGTAGTAAATGCCTACTATTTTCTGTGTGCTTAATCAAAGCAAGAATTTCATTGTCCTATACAGGGACACATGACAATAAACTCACTTGAACTTGAACTTGGAAGTCCAGTGCATGGTTCCCTAAAAACGGTGAGCCTGGTGGACTGTGTTGTGAACAAGGCGTATGGCTCGCTTGCCTTCATTGGGAAGGTTAATGAGTGATTGTCAGAGGAAGCTATAAAAGCTGATACAATTACCACTTTCAAAAACATTGGACAGACATATGGATAGGAAAGGTTTAAAAGAGCTAAGGACCAAGAAGAGCTAAGGACCAAATACAGGTAAACAGGACTGGCGCAGAATGCCAACTGAGTAGCATGAATAATATGGGTCAAAGTGCTGTGCAGTTCTATGAGTCTTAAATTGAAACTTTAAATATGAAATCCTATACAAATTGAACTTATGGCTCAAAATTGTTCATACAGTTCTCCAATTGTTAGCCGCCTAATGTATCCATTAAATGGCCTTGCCCCACATTCAAATGCCAAGCTTCAATACTTTTCTATCAATTAAATCAGGTGCAATTGCACAGCCCTCATGTTTTTCCCTCCCTCATACAAAGAACACTTCATGCTGGTCCTATGTCAACTACTATTGATTGAAGAAGCCCATCACAGATCCTGTCCTCACTCATCATCCTTGGTTATTAATTTTCAAATGTCTTATGTACAAGTGCATGAAATGCATTGATTTAACTTCTCTAGCTCCAGGATACTAAAGGCAACCCCAGAAGCTTAAACAATCTTGTGGTTGCTTAACTGGGGACTGAATTCAAGAACATCAATGTTAATCATAATTGGTTTGCATCTGCGCGCAGAATAGATTTACGAGAATGTTGCCAGGACTTGAGGTATAGGGGGAGGTTGGGCAAGCTAGGACATTATTCCTTGGAGCACTGGGAGATGAAGGGTAATCTTACAAAATCATGAGGGAATTGGATAGGGTAAATGCACAGTCTCTTACCCAGAGGAAGGGAATCAAGAACCAGGGGTTATGGGTTTATGGTGAGAGTGGAAACAATTAATAGGAACACGAGCAGCAACATTTTCCACGCAGAGGGCGGTGGGTATAAGGAACAAGCTGCCAGAGGATGTAGTTGAGGCAGGTACTATAACAAGATTTGAAAGACATTTGGACAGGTATGTAGATAGGTAAAGTTTAGTGGGATGCGGGCCAAAGGCAGGTGGGACTAGCGTAGATGGGGCATCTTGGACGGCATGGGCAAGTTGGGCCAAAGGGCCTATTTCCATGCCGTATGACTCTCCCTTGGGACATAATACATGCATACATTTCCATAAAGGTCAACTTACCGTAGTGCGCTGTAGCCTTGACAAACGCTGATGCAACAAAGAACATTTTCCTGGTTCACTTGATCCTCTCCAAGAAATTTGCAAACTATGTTTCCACCCAGGCTGAACCCCACAACCACCAGCTGGGTCTGAGGGAATGCTTTCTTTATGTTGTTCACCATGGCGCCAAATTCCCATGTACAACCTATATGGAAAAAATGATGTTAACTTCCAAAGTAACTGAAAATAGAAACATTTCTTCAAACATTTCAATCCCAATTCACCGCATTTCTTCGGTTCCGTACATCATGTGTTCTGGGTTCTAGCAAAATTAAAAATACAGATTTGCAGTTAAAATTGTTAGAAAATGAATATTTTAACGAAATTCATTCATCGTCAGAATGGAAATGCTCGTGTTGTTTTGGGAATTCACTTAAAGGTCTTAATTCAATTTTGTTTAGTTTATTGTCACTTGTACCATATTATGTGCAGTTTTGGTCAAATCTTTCCATACTATATTTAGGCAGCAGCCAGCAAACCTAATTTTGCAGAACAAATATCCACGTTAATTTGGCACATCTTCCTATCAAAAAAAGTGAGCACAGTGCAATTCTGTAACTTTAATCCACAATGACTGTGCTGCTGACAAAGATAGGTATGTAGTTTAAATATGTGAATTGTGGATGTACGCACATCCACAACTGATATAATGCGAAATATATAATGAAAATTACAGTACCGCAAAGGCAGAATACGCAAATTTCCTTGCAAAGTCATTATGTATGAAAATTATCAAAAGGGCAATTATGCAAACTAAATGATTTTTATGTAGTTTAAACGGCTTTTGAGCAGTAGCACACAAAAGATGTATTGATGACCCATGGCTGGAATATATCAGTTTTTCCACGAGCATACCTTCCACATGCAGCGTGATCCAATAACACAAGTCTCCAGAACTATTCAAAGACACCTCTACAAATTTACGGTGCTAGAGTGGTTCATCATATCGTTGAATTCAATGGAAATATTTCATTGTGTTTGACTTTATTTTTGGAGTGCAGTGCACAATGTCTGTGTAAATACTATAAGCTTTTAAAAACAATACTTTACAAAGTAGCAAGGGGCTTATTTGATTTTGCTGATTATTTCCCAATAATGAGACACCATATCTCCCTGAACTCTCAAATATGGTTATAGACCAACTGCAGTTGAGGATGGCCATTGGGGCTATTACATCTCTTCTATCCAGAACCACCCGAAAAAAGAGTCACTTCACGACTTCCTTGTGCAACAAGTGCAGCTCCAATCTTAACCTGAACACGAGTTTAGTTTAGTTTATTGTCACTTGCACCGAGGTACAGTGAAAAGCTTTATGCGTCCGAACCAGTTAGCAGAAAGACAATGCATGATTACAATTGAACCATCCATACTGTACAGATAGCATAGTTATAGACCTGTCCCACGGTGCGAGTTCATTCAAGAGCTCTCCCAAGTTTAAAAAAAAATCAAACTCGTAGTAAGCACGGAGAATGAACATAGCGGGTACATCGGAGCTCGGGGACGTCTCTTCGCAGCTAGTTACGCTAACGGCAGGTAATCGGGAAGACTCGCTAACGGCAGGTAAACACGGAAAACTAGTGGAGATTTTTCAACACATTGAAAAATGTCCACGAGAGCCCCGAGTACTGACTAGAGGCCATTACCGTAAATCTCCGAGTTCGAATCAGGGCAATTCGGGAGAGCTCTTGGAATGAACTCATACTGTGGGACAGGACTTTTAAAGTAAAAAACGCTGCTGTCGGGGTAGAGACTTAAAGGAGTAGAGCGATTGTAATGCGTGATTGGAAATCCACTTCTGTGATTGGACACAGAGAGCATGGCTTGGGTGCAATCCTAGATCTAAGATGATAGCACTAGGGTTGCCAACTGTCCCGTAGTAGCCGGGCCATCCGGTATATTGGGCTAAATTGGTTTGTCACTCATCGAAGTCCGGCGCCCGGGCCAAAACACCTCAGCCAGTCTGCCGGCTGGGCTTTGTGTGCAGTCCAGCACCTGGGCCAACTCATCATTCACCCAGCCATGGCCAAGTCAGTCAACAAATTGCCGTCGGGAATTTGTCCCTTATTTTGACCTTTTGCCCCTTATTTGGGCGTGAGAAAGTTCGCAATCCTAGATAGCTCCCTAAGTAATATCACATTTAAAGAATAAATTATTAACTTGAGCCACAGGTGACAGCGTTTCCATCTGTGCCAGACACAAATGCAGATTATTGTCAAATCTTAAATAATAACTTCCCTTGAGAAAATATTGCACAAGCAAGTCCCTCAAGTAACCAGCTCCTTTACCTTGTTAATCTGGTTATGTTAAAGAAAAATAAACCAAGTCAAAGCACATAGAGCAGAACATCGAAATAAGAGACGAACAAGGCTATTGAATGCTAGCAACATTAGTTGTTTTTTTTAAAGCTGAGAAGAAGAGAAGAATCTAGCAAAGTGATCCTAAGTTTGAGTTTCAAGAAAAGGGTAGAATTAGCTGTGGTAACACGAGGCTTGATTTAAAAAATCAATGAAGATGCAAGGAAAAAGGAACAAGTACAGAGATTTTGCTCCTTTTGATATTATATTTAATAAAGCATGCAGCTGGTGGTAGCAAGAAATCAACCAAGAAATTTTATGACTAATTTATTTACCAACTCCCATAGCAACAGGCGGTTATTCTTAGCAATGACAGCAGGGGAATGAAGTCTGCATAACTTTAGGAACATTCAAGTGAAAGAACATTCAGGTGCATCAAACATTGGCATGGATTTCAGCAGAGTACAAAGGTGGAAGAATGGATTCAGAACAAGTGCAGTAACATTTTCAGGGTGATTTCTTTCCAATCCTTCCAGACTCATTTGAGTTTATAGGTCATGCAATTTCTCGAGTGTTTGCCTGCTTTCAGCACTATGTCAAAATACTAATTCTTGGGAAGACCGTCAATCAGTCACAATAATCAATCAGCAATGTCAAATCTAATGCAGTGAAAAATTTAGAAAATGATCACAGGCTCTAAATTTGTAATAAAAATCAAAGGGCTCTGTGGCATATGAAAGTCTGGCCGTTTATTGCGTTATTAGCAAGCTTTGTAATGAAATTAAATGCAGCTGGGCTTCATCTCTACAATTCTTTCAAACTGTTAACGGTGATTTAAGAACAATAAGAAGAAATAATATCTCACTCAACAAATAGCAGTATATTTCTAATTACATGCTCACTTGGCATCTACAATGAAGTTGAGCACATTGTATGTGTATAGAATAGAGGGTTAAAGGATCAGCCCAAAGATCTGCTTCTACTGTTGGATCTTTTTTTTACAATATAACCATATAACAATTACAGCATGGAAACAGGCCATCTCGGCCCTACAAGTCCGTGCCGAACAACTTTTTTCCCTGAGTCCCACCTGCCTGCACTCATACCATAACCCTCCATTCCCTTCTCATCCATATGCCTATCCAATTTATTTTTAAATATATGTGGTCATCTTTAGAAAAACACAAATCTGTTTACATAACCCTACTTGCCTCAAACTATTACAGTCCTTCTAATGAAGGGATTCCCCGTGCTAAATTTCCCGGAATTAGTATAAACACATGTAACTTTAATTATAAAGACATAAAGCAAAAAAGAAATATCATTAAAATGGATCAATTGGCAAAGGTTTTTCAATCGCATTTGGTTAATCAAATGTGGTAAAAATATGAGCAAGTTATTGATATGTTATTTTAACAAGATACAGGAAAGAGTTACCTCAATCCCAAGGAACAAAGGCAACTTCTAGAACTTTAAATTGCAGAAATATATGCAGGGAACAAAGTAGAAATGAATGATGCCATAGCATAAGAACAGAGATGGCACTTCTATTAAACCACAACGTTACATGTCCAAATTAAGGTTGTGAGCAGTGCTCACTGTGAATCTTTATTAATCCTATGATCTACAAAATGCACAAATGAAATTTAATCTTGGTAATATTGCAACTATTTCAAAGGTTATACCTTTGGACTGTGAAATGTCATGATTATGCACTATGGACTGAAACAAAACAGATATGCTGAAACTTGAATGGATAATCAATGTTAATCCTTCAACTAAGCTTGAAAACTGCACTCAAAGTGAAGTTCAATCAGATGTTATATCGATGGGGCGTTGTCAGTTGTGGAAACTCTATAACCAGAGAGCTCCAGCATCTGAAAACAACACCCACAAATACGTCAACATTTATAGTTCAGTAATGTCAACGTGAAAATGTGTTTTTTTTTCTCCTTCACAATCACGGGTGAAATTCATGAAAAGGTTTATTACAAAAGGGCTTTTGGCCATCATTTCATATCCATTTATTCATGTGAAAACATCCCAGGTTTTAATTTAGATCTGCATTCCTGCAGCGTAGATCAAGTAGTAGATAAGATGCAGTTCCAACTGCATACAAAAATATAGCCAAAATTATTATGGCTGTCAGCAACTCTAATCAGAAACACAACATCGACTTAACACAAAACGCAGAAAGGAAAGCATTTATAATAACTCATAAATTTACTAAAGCACCAGAATTAAATTATGGAGTTAACCTAGATCTAAAAAAGAAAAATAATCTAGACAAAGATACGGGTCATAATGCGAGTCACCAACAAGGCTGATGTAGAAGGAGGCTTGTCATACTGTCCACATATCACACAACCTAACAGCACAAAGTTAGTTGATCAATGCTTCAGTGCCAATTCTTTGTAAAAGTAATCCAAATGAACACATTCTCACTTTAAAGTATTTTGGAATAACCTGACGATGTCAGTGAGCTTGACGCCATTGTCCTTTACCTGTCATTACTCCAAGTGTTTACTCACTCTTACAGGCTCCAAAATTCACAGCATTTTCAGCTTAGCTTTAGTTTAATAGCTGCATAATTTTGCCTCTGGTCACTTCAGTCCAGTGGAAATTTGCCAGAATGCTCATAATCCAGCACAGCCAGGTCTTTGGTTTTGCCTGACTCAGATTTCTCAGGCAATTGAATTGTTATTCCTATTAATATTTAAACACCTTTTAAATTCACTTTAAAAAAAAGATGTTACACAGCTTTTTGAATTTTCTAGTAAGCCAGGTAAATTTAAAGAGTGTGCGGGAACAGGTGAATTTCAATGGAGCACAGAAAATTGCAACTCCCAAACAATTGGGATTTCCGAATACTTAAGATAGTCGATCATTGTAGATTTACTCTGATCCCATTCTCTCAAGTCTCTCCTCCATTTGATTCATATTTGTTTGCACTTTGTCAAATTGATACTCTCTACTGACTCCACTTTTATTGCACTTTTTACATCTGTATCCAGTAGGCACAAAGTACAGGGTCTCGACCTGAAACCTATCGTGTTCTCCGAAGACTCTGTCTGACCCAATGAGCTCTTTGTGTTTTCTCTTTTGTTTCCCAGCCTCTGCAGTTCCTTGTTTCCACGCTTCAGCACAATGTACATGGATGTGTTAGCACTGTATGCCAATTTAGCATTCTTTTGCTGTTCTTATATATGGGTAATTGCCTGAGATTGTTAATATACATTCGATTTATCAATCTGTATTTGGACTTTCAGGAAATTGTCCCAATAGATAGATTTATTTTTTGATTTATGCCCTCTAAACACATCTTAATTGCATCTTCGCAAAGTCACTCACGTTACTCTGTCCTCATTTGTCAAAGAGCTTTCAAATAAATTGTAGGAGAGAAGGCAAATAGAGATGTTCTGTAAAGTTAGCGAGATTCAACTGCTGCATTGGGAATTAATTTCAATAAGAATGCAATGACAAGTCTTGGAACACTCAATAAATTACAGACAAAATAAAACTACAACAGGCCTGGAAACGCTCGAGCTTTCAAGATCTACACAGACTGCAATTTCTGAAGATACTCTCATGTTAAAAGAGATACCGTCAAAGGCAATATCCAACCATCTCATCAAGAGTATTTAATTATAAAGCGTACCTCTGTAGATCCAATCTTAGAAGTTAGCTACATTTCTGTGGTGAGCTGTTGGCAAAAACTGAAGTGATCTTTAATTCAAAGTCATTATCATTTACAAAAATATTAACTAGAATTTGTATGCCTCTGGGAACTGTTGCAAGAATGAATTAGTTCAAGAAGGAACTGCAGATGCTGGAAAATCGAAGGTAGACAAAAGTGCTGGAGAAACTCAGCGGGTGCGGCAGCATCTATGGAGCGAAGGAAATAGGCACCGTTTCGGGCCGAAACCTTTCTTTCCGAAACGTTGCCCATTTCCTTTGCTCCATAGATGCTGCCGCACCCGCTGAGTTTCTCCAGCACTTCTATCTACCCGCAAGAATGAATTTACTGCTTTTCATTTTGCACAGTGCTCTGGAGCGAATACTAGAGAAGATACTCTGTTGACTGTGCAAAATAATAACTGTAATAACTGAGCTAATTTATTACAACTTCAATAATTATAGCTGCAAATTGTAGGGACTGCCTGGAGTTTAAACTATATAAATTCTCAAGGAACATTGTTCAATTATGTTGATACCGACACACAGACGCACTCACATACGTGATGGCCACAGGATAGATTGAAAGATTGGTTAAAATATATTAGTTGACACAGAAAGAGTAAGGAGGTATCCCAGGAGTATACACTGCACTACCAATTCACAGCTCAAGTACTGCACACAAGTGTTGTGGTCACAGTACAGAACTGATGCAATTACCCTGGAGAGAGCAGAGAAGAATTAAGATGTTACAAGCATTGGGAATTTTTTCGCTGTTTAAAAATGAAGGGTTTTTTTTGTTTTTGAGAAACAGTGGAAGCTTTAATGGAGGTGTGTAAAATTCCAAGGAGCCTCAAACTAGTAAGTAGGAAGTACCCAATTCCCCTAACAGGAGATGCCAAAGACCATGGATGGCACAGATTTAAGATAATCTGTAGAAATAGAAGAGGGGGTGTATGGAAAGGAGATAAACATCTGGAACTCATTGCCAGAAAGGTGTCGATACAACAAAAAAAAGACCCTAAATTAAAAAATTACTTGAAGGTGTATTTGAAAAGGCATGACCTAGATGATCATAGACCTACCGCTGGAAGTGCAAGTAAGTTGGTACCTTTTTCAATCTGCATGGACATGGAACAAATGACATTGTGCTGTACATTTTCTGTAGTTCTATTAAAAATATGCTTTTGTAAATACTTATGCTTCAAATTTAAGATTATGTTAAGATTAGACACATGAAGACAAACTAACAAAAGGGTTAGAAATTTGGTGCCATTTACAACATGTTCCATAACCCCACGTTTAGCTGCAAACACCCCAACTATCAGCTTTGCCTTTATCAGCTGTGAGGCATGTTATCTGCAAGTTACATATGGCCAGTTGCATGCTTCATAAACTCAGCATCAAAAAGCAATAAGGAAGCACACATCACTAGAACAGAATAGTATGGGAACAGGCCCTTTGACACACTATGTCTGCACCAAACATGACGCTAAATTAAACTAATCCCCATCGGACTGCACATGGTCTGTGTCTTTCTATTTTCTGTCTGTTTGGATGTCTAAATGCCTCTTCAATGTTCGATTAGATTTTTCATGTGCCTAATTTGTAACTGTAATTGATTTATTAGCCTCGTATGTAAAAACATAAAGAAATAGATTTGCCACACAGTCATACCAAAAAAGCAACAAGACACACAACTGCATAAAAATGGACATAAACATGCACCACAGCACACTGTGATGGAAGACAATAACGTATTATCTGCTTCCTTCCTTTCCTCCTGCAATCAGGGCAGTCGAGCCATCCGCAGTCGGGGAGATTGAAGCTCCCGTAGCCGGCAATCGAAGCTCCCGCGTTGGGGCGATCAAAGCTCCCGCTTCTGGGCGATCGAACCACCGAGTCGGAGCGATCGAAACTCCCGCGTCGGGGCGATCAAAGCTCCCGCTTCTGGACGATCGAACCACTGAGTCGGAGCGATCGAAACTCCCGCGTCGGGGCGATTGAAGCTCCCGCGATCGGGATGGTCGAAGCTCCTGCGGTTGGAGCTCCCGAAGTCGTTCCCTAACCAAGGGACAGCGAGCTCCATGATATTAAGTCCGCATGCTCCCGCGGTTGGAGCTCCCGAAGTCAATCCCCAGCAAAGGGACCACCAGCTCCACGATGTTAGGCCGCAGGCACAATACGGAAAGAAAATGCATCTCCGCTGAGGAAATAAAAAAGTCTCCCACACACACACACACACACACATATAACACAAAACTAAAGGTACACTAAAACATACATTTAACAACAGACTAAAAACAACAAGAAAAGGACGAGAAAGACGGCTGGCGAGGCTGCCATTGTACGACACCACCTCCAGTATCCAACATTTCCAACCTTGGAAAATGACTGACAATCTTCTCTATCTTTGTCATTTATAATTTTATATATTACTATCACAAAGAATAATCAATTAAAATGAAGCATCTCCACAGCTGATAGTTAAATATTAATGGGAAAAATCTCCAAATATCAATTGTGCACTTTACTCAAGTGAAATTCATGTCACCGGAACACTTCTCCTTAGTTCACACTGCTCTCTTAGGCCATTTTCTACACATGAATCTAATTCTCCAAGCATACTTGATTAATCCCACTGGGATCTTCAATCATCACATAACAGTTAATTACCAACAGTGACGAGAGACAAATATCATAGATATTTGCAACACAGATTACCCAATAACGCTGTTGCAGCAAGGGATGGAGATGCACAGCTCAGTAGCTGAGTAAAGCCTCTATGCCCACTAGGCAATAGTATTTGATTTAATTCAGTAACATACTGAAGCGGGGACGATCAGCCATGATCACAGTGAATGGCTGTGCTGGCTCGAAGGGCCGAATCGCCTCCTCCTGCACCTATTTTCTATGTTTCTATGTTTCATACAGAAGCTGGGAGTTCGGTTCATGAGGAAATTGGGAAGATTGTGATGAATAGGGTTCAGAAAAGATGAGAGGGACTTGGCCAATACCTTGAATTAGATAGGGGCTTGAAGATTAAAGAAAAGGAAGGCGAGCAAAATTATACTGCATGTACAAGAGTGAGGGTGGAGGTATGTTTGTTGGAAGCAAGAGAAGAAACATGTTTTGCCATTTGTGGTCTAGTTTTCTTTTTAGAAAGCAATTTAGAATAAAACCATGCTAAAGGAACAAGAAATCAGATTTAGGCAGACAAAAATGCTGAAGAAACTCAGCGGGTGAGACAGCATCTATGGAGCGAAGGAATGGGTGACGTTTCGGGTCGAAGGGTGGGTCTCCAGCATTTTTGTCTACCTCCGATTGTTCCAGCATCTTCAGTTCCTTCTTAAACAAGACATCAAATTTAGTGGCTATGTGTACAGATCAACAAAACTAGCATTTCCACAGGATATGGAAAGCCCCTGCGATTGTGACCACATTTTGTGCAACATTATTGTATACAGTTAACTTTTACACTTATGCCTATACTTTTATTGTAGACTATACTTCATCTTGGCAGCATCCAGGGGCAACAAAAAATATTACTGATGCCATAATATACAAAAACTGGCAAATGAACTATTAAAAAAAATATAGGTTGTTAATTTTAGTATATTCCTCAACATTTTATACATAACAGATTGCTCTGTATATTGCCAGATTGTAGAAAACAAATAGGAAACTAACTCCAGCAACAGGAACTAACAATGAATATCTGGAAATAATGAAATGTTGCATAGTTCTCTCCATTAAATAAAGACAGATTCTTTCAACAGAAATTTAACTCACATCATTTTTCAAAATGAACCATTACAGCCATTTCAACCTCCTTTCATCAAACCCCTTTGATGTCAACCTTGAAGAGACATGGCCATTGCCAAATAGTTTGTTTATGATGACAGCAACTAAAAATATGCTCATGGGGAGGTGAACAAAGTGCAAGCTGGTTGTAGCTCAAGAGACAGCAGGCTTTGGATCAGTTATCAGAGCAGTCTGAAACCATAGCACCCAACCCATTAAATCAAAATGGCATTATTCCTGAACTTTGGGTGTGATATCAGGACAATCTCCAGTAATTCCCATGAAGTGGCTGGGGACATTTTACTGTTAAACCTGATTTATAAAATCACAAATTAACACAACACAAGAAACGGAAGAGACAGTCGGTCACTCACATGGGAGAGCCATCATGCAAATGAACTCAGGATTCACCCCTGCACTGTTTTTGATGAGTTTAGTTTAAGTTATTATCATGTGTACTGAGGTAGAGTAAAAAGCTTTTGTTGCATGCTAACCAGTCAGCGGAAAGACGAGACAGGATTATAATCGAGCCTGCCACATTGTACAGATTAATGATAAAGGGAATAACGTTTAGTGCAAGATAAAATCCAGAAAGTCTGATTAAAGATAGTCCGAGGGTCACCAAAGAGGTAGATAGTAGCTCAGGACTTCTTAGTTGTTTATAGGATGGCTCAGTCTCCTGATAACAGCTGGGAAAAAACTGTCCCTGAATCTGGAGGTGTGCATTTTCACACTTCTGTACCTCTTGCCTGATGGGAGAGGGGAGAAGAGGGAGTGGCCGAGTGAGACTCGACCTTGATTAGGATGGTGACCTTGCAGAGGCAGCGTGAAGTGTGAATGGATCAATGGAAGGGAGGTTAGCTTGTGTGATGGTCTGGGCTGCATCCATAATTCTCTGCAATTTCTTGCGGTCTTGGATGGAGCTGTTCTCAAACTATTCCAATAAAGTGGTTTCTACAGTGCATCCGGAGAAGTTGGTTAGAGCTGTAGGGGACAGGGCAAACTTCCTAAGCTTCGAAGGAAGTAGAGGCATTGGTGTGCTTGGCCATTGCTTCGACATTGGTGGTCCAGAACAAGTTTCTGGTTATATTTACCGCGAAGAATCTGAAGGTTTCAACCATCTCTACTTTGGCGCAGTCAATGCCTGCAGGGTTATGTTTACCACTTCGATTCATGAAGTTGATCACAATCTTCTTGGTCTTTCTTGCTGACATTGAGAGAAACTCTATATCTTTGAATTAACTTAAATGAATTGAATTGCCTAACAATCTATTTTTTAATATATTCAGTAAGCTGGTGTCCACAGATTTATTGAGTAAAGAATGCTGAAGGTTCGTGAGCATCAAGACGACAAAACTCCTTGTGGCTCAGCCATGAAAGATAAACCCCTGATTTTAAGACTCCTGACCACGGGTCTAGACAGACCAACAAAGGGAAACTTCATTCTGCATCTACTCTTTCAGGTATTGTTAGCAAGTTTTATACATCAGTATGATCAGCTCTTTCTACTCAACTTGAATTGTAGGCCAGTCTGCTGAATCGTCAGACAAACCCATCATTCCATTCCTGGCGTCACACGTACATCCTTCATGACGCAAGCAGACCAGACCAGTACACAACGTACTGGTCTCTACACCTTTGCTTGAATTGCAATTAATTGACATGAACCAATTACAGTAAAACTGCTATCCAACTATTTGGAAATGTTATTGCTATTACATGTTGTATGAGAGGGGGTAAAGGAGCGGGAAAAGGGGGTAAAGGCATGTAGGAAGGGAAATGCAGATGCTTCGGCGTCTGATTCAACAGATCATTTGCTCTGTTCCATTTCGATTCACTGCGGTCCCTGCCCCCACACTCCACTTCAACTTAGCTGGTTCACTGGAAAAATTACAATGCTGTATAACATCTACAGTGAACATCTAAAAAGGAAATCTAAGTTGCGATATCAATAAAAAATACCATCCAAAAGTTTGGAAAATGTGTTAGTGTGCCTCAGTATCAAAATTTTGCTGAACACCAAAAAATTTATTTTGTGTAATTATTGGCTGGATTTTAGCTGAATCGTAACTGCAACTTCACTGCACAATATTTGTCATAATCATTCTGCATTGTAATTGTTTTTATTAAGATAAAGCAAAACAATTTATTTTTCTTACCATATGTAAACATACGAGGAGAAGTAAGTTCAATATTAGGCAAAGCACCGAGATGATTGAGAACAGCACAGCGGTATCCATTCCTCTGGGCATAATCGACAAATGTCCGAATGTACTGCTTTTCACTGTGATTAGCTATCCCAGGACAAATCACCATAGTAATATCCTCTAATCAAAAGAAGAAATTGGTGGTATCAATATAGTAAATGTTATACAGGCTAGTGATCAGAATGTCTTAATAATGGCAAGATGATATTTGTTTAACCCAGAACAAAAGACATTTAGCCTAGATTCCAAACTCTCTACTATGCACATCACCTACTAGATGTTTCCCTCTCTGCTAACATGTAGGACAGAACTTTTGTACTGTACATACTTCAGATTTATTTTCCAGTAATGTATTCGACAAATCTGGTATCTTTTGGATGAACATATTCTACTTACTTTATATATTATGCTCAATAAACAATACATATACATCAAATTCATCAAGATCAATACCCCCTCCTCGACTACAGTATAATAACCGGGAAAAAATTAATATTAAAATTTTGGAAAGGCCCTACAACCCCCACAATTAAAATGTGGATTGTGGAAATGTCGGAGACCCTATATCTAGAAAGAATTAGACTTGTCTTAATGGACAAACAAGAACTTTTTGATAAAATATGGGCTCCATTCATTAATTATCTGACGGGATAGATTGGCCCAGCACGAAAACCCAACTGAAACTTGATTAGATGAAAAGTCATACTTTATAATTTACGAACCTATCCCCAATGACGTATTATAAGTAATCCATTCCACCTTTTTTGTTTTTTTGATATTTGTAACTCTTTATTCTCTCTTTCTCTCTTTTTCTATATAAAAAAAACACTAGAAGCAGAAGTAATCGACAATTGAAAATTTTAATAATGTATGACTGATGTGTATGAAAAGTTTTTTTACTATAATATGTAACTATACTTTATAATATGTCTACTTCTAATAAAAATATTATTTAAAAAAATTTTTTTTTTTAAAAAACAATACCCCCATGGATTAAGGGACTAGATTTGCAGTGTACGAAATAGTACATTGCCAAAGCGTTCTTCAATATTGTGTATCAGCTTAGAATCAACATACTACTCACTATTGAACAAGTTGGTGTATTAAACAGAGTCTGTGCCTGATTGCAACCTGAGATGCTGCCTGTCCCGCTGAGTTACTCCAGCTTTTTATGCTTATCTCCAGCTTTTACATGATTGTTGAACAAACAATTTAGATTTAAAGGTAGATTTAATTTATCCTCCATTTTCCAAAATCTAGCTGTGTAAAAAGTATTGTAATGGGGTCATACAGCATGAAACCAGGCCTTCATCAGCCCAACTCACCATGCAGACTAAGATGACCCAGCTAAGCTAAACTTATTTGCAGTATTCCATATCCCTCTAAACCGGCCCAGATGACTTTTAAATGATGTTACTGTGTCTGCTGCAACTACTACTTCTGGCAGCTTGTTCCATATACCCAGCACCCTGTGAGTGGAAAAGATACCCCTCAGGTTATGCCCTCTAAATCCTATACTTTAATGGATTATGTACTCGAACTACAATATTCCCCAAAGCCCTACCAATGAGTGATGTTGTTGCTGCAGCTAAGTGTACAGTCAACTGACTGTAAATGAAATCCTTCTCCTTTTGCACATTTGAATAGAAGAATAACTATTATGTAGTTTTAATACGTAATAAATATTTGTAGTTTCACCAAATTCTCCCTCAGTCACACTTGGTTGCTCACTCACCTCCAGTGTTGTGCTCTGCCATAGGCTCAAAAAGGTCCCACGTAGCAGTAGCTCCATCAGGCATGGGAAGATACTTGCGTAGACCATAGGGATGGGGAGAGCTTACACGTCCCATTTTACCATACAATGCTGTCTGCACATGTCCACTCTTTCCCCAGATGAGGGGCGGAATATATCTGTTCAATAAAACAAATGCAAATACTAGTCACTTCACAAGAACATCGTTCCTCAAGCCATTATCCACAACAAGATATCCTCTTTGGTTCCCACCCATCTCACAATAAAGCCAAATATTTCTGCAGATTAAAGTGTTTTGTTGATAGCAATGCTGTTCTTATGCAGTGACACCTTATCAGATGTCTTAGCTTACAATCCAGCGATATGAACATTGAATTCTCTAATATTCGATAACTTCCACAAACACTCCCCTCCCTCTTCCTTCACTAACCTGCTCCACAGTTCAAAACTATATATCCGTCTTTGGCTCACACCAGTCGTAGCCAACAGTCAGCTTATCAGGGAACCTCCTTGTCGGAGGTCGTCTGTTGTCGGCCCTGATTTGTTCTCGTCTTTTGCTTCTAGTCCCACCTCCCTCCTCCAACAATCAGTCTGAAGTAGGTCCTAACACAAAACGTCACTTATCCATTTTCTCCAGAGATGTTGCCCGACCCACTGAGTTACTCCAGCAGTTTGTATCTATCTTGTGTTCATTAGGTCTAACCTTGCATTCTTCACTGAATTACATTTCAAAATGAATTCTCCCGAGACCTTATGTTTTGAGTCTTATTACAAAATAAGACTCAAAACATTGGACAGGTATTAGCTGCCTAACTGAATTTTAACTAATCTTATGCCTTGGTTTTCCTTGCAACTGATTCCTTATATTCTTATGTCGTGAGCAATACGAGCAAGCCCAGGCCATAAGACCGGTTAAACCAACTTTGCAATCGCTAAAATCAAGCTAATCCATTACCCCATCCATTTTCTTTCCTGATCCTCTTGACTTGAGGTATCCAAATACTAAATACTCATCAGACTTCCTCTCCATCAGACCTATACTGTTTCATCAGGGACTGGATTGTTTTTACTGTTATTATGTGTGAAATGTTTAAGTTTTATGTGCGATGCTCTGGTATTCCCTGGGAAACGTCTTCTCATTTTGCACTGTACAATTGTTGCTTTGCAAGGTGACAATAAAGGTTGATTTGATTTGATTTGATATCTATACCTCCTTTGGAATCAGTTGCAACTCTCTGTGCAAAGCTTTCTTGGCTAGAAAATTAAAAAAAACTAATAATGCGGTGGCGCAGAGGTAGAGTGGCTGCCTTATTGCGCGATGGACCCATGTTCAATCCTAACTATGGGTGCTCTCTGAACGGAGTTTGTACGTTCTCCCTGTGACCGCTGGGTTTTCTCTGGGTGCGCCTGTTTCCTCCCACAGTCCAAAGACGTGCAGGTTTGTAAGTTGGTTGGCTTCTGTACATCGTCCCCAGTGTGTAGGGTAGAACTAGTGCATGGATGATCATTGATCAACAAGGACTCAGTGGACCAAAGGGCCCGTTTCCACACTGCATAGCTAAACTGAAATCAGAATGAAAAAGACATCTAACCAACTTACTGAATTTCTAACCTCACACAAAATCACGGCCCAAGCTCCAACTCAATAACCAAAAATTAAACATCCTCTGAATATCCCCGCCATATGACTTCCTCAATTTTATCTTACAAGAGGATTTCCTCTCATTTTTCATGCTTCAAGAACAGAAACCAATCCCACACAATAATTCTTCAAATGACAACCCTTCATCTTTCAAATCAATGTACAGGGTTACATCACGCTACCTCCAAGTGTAACCTTGCCGTGGTGGAGACAGTAAAAATTTGCATTGTACCTCAGAGGTGTTCAAAATAAATTTGTGTACAATAATTACAAGGTTTCCTTCTTGTAAACAGAACATTTGCTATAAAAATCAACTTACCATTTGTTTCCTAATCACTTGCTGCACCTGTGTGTGTGTGTGTGTTGTTAGTGCACACAACCATAGTCCACTCAATACCAAAACTACATTTTTAAAGCATATTTTTGGAATGACGTTCCTCAATATTATATTCCATATACCAGCTTGTTGCCTAACTAACCCGTCTATACACCTTCCTTAAAGCTTATTCGTCACCTAACCTTTTTGTCAGACTTGAATTTATTAAACTGTTCTTTTATCTAGCTATTAATATGATTGTTAATACCTGATCCTTGCACCCTAAGTAATAACTCAGCAACCCAAAAATTAAATAAAAAGGAACTGCAGATGCTGGTTTACATCAAAGATAGACACAAATTGCTGGAGTAACTCAGTGGGTCAGAGAGCATCTCTGGAGATGCAGCCTGACCCACTGAGTTACTCCAGCATTTTGTGTCTAACCCAAAAATAACCTGTTTTATATTATGTTAACCAACCTACATGCTTATGTATGACGATGTTCATGAACTCTTATGAAGCGTCTGTTTTCATGGCACCTTTTAAATACTTTTTAGAAATACAGATACATTTTCACTTATTTATCTTGCAAGCTGTAACATAAAAAAAACGCGTGCAATTTACAGAAAACCATGTTGAGTTTACCTGGCAAAGAATCTTCTTGTGTAGGAAGGAACTGCAAATGCTGGTTTAAACCGAAGATAGGCACAAAATGCTGGAATAACTCAGCAGGACAGGCAGCATCTCTGGATAGAAGGAATGGGTGATATTTCAGGACCCTACTTCAGACTCTTCAGAATCTCATTGGTGCCTCTTCATTAATTGCTTGCATTTCTCAGTAAATCAATTCCAAGTTACCAGATTTGGAGCAGCCCTTGTCTAGAAACGTTCTACATTAAATTAACCACTGATAAATAAAGGAATCTGCCATTGCAAAAGTACATTAAAAACAAGACTATGGCAGGAGGTATCCATTGGTGAGAAATCTTGTTTTTTCAATAAAATGTCAATTTGTATTTGCCTCAAAGCACATGTAAACAAAAATACTAAAGAAACAAAACTACAGAGGGCTGGTTTACAAAGAAGACAAAATGCTGGAGTAATTCAGCAGGTCAGGTAGCATCTCTGGAGAACATGGATAGGTGACGTTTCGGGTCAGGACCCTTCTTCTACAATCTGATAGGAGTATACAAGACCTGATGGAAATGCAAGATAATGGGAGAAAGATAGAGGGCAGGTAGAATCTCCACCACCTACAGAGGTATTAAAAACTAGGTTTACAGTGAGAGGAGAGAGTTTTAAAGAGGATCTGAGGATTGTTTTGCGAGTGAATATCATGAATGCACTGCCAGAGGAGGTGGTGAAATCAAATGCCATCTCTACATTTAAGGCTCATTTAGACAGACAGAAATAGGCAATGTATAAAAGGGATTTGGGCCTAATGCAAGCAAATAAGATTAGGCAAAAAGGTTGACATGGATGTGGTGGCATCAAGTGCCTTTTTTCTTGCTGTATGGCTTTAGGACTCCAAGTTATTCAAGTGACTTGCAAACCGACTACAGATGTACCTCGACTTACGCTATGTCAACTTTACGATGGTGCACGGTGGCACAGCGGTAGAGTTGCTGCCTTACAGCGAATGCAGCGCTGGAGACCCGTGTTCGATCCAGACTACTGATGCTGTCTGTACGGAGTTTGTACTTTTTCCCCATGACCTGGTAGGGTTTTCTCCGAGATCTTCGATTTCCTCACTCAAGACGTACAGCTGGGTGGAAGTAGAAAGTGTCCCTAGTGTGTGTAGGATCGTGTTAATGTGCGGGGATCGCTGGTCGGCGGGCCTGTTTCCAGGGGTACCAGGGGCTGGGCTGGGCCAGGCAGCGAGGGCTGGGGTAGGTTCAGCAGGACGTGGTCTCTATCCCACCAGGGTTTTCTGGGCTACACTCAGAAGGTAATCAGAAGGTAACTCTATCCATCGTAAGTTGAGGAGCACCTGTATATAATATTTTGATCTTTTGATCACTAGCCAAAAATTTACACAATTTCAATGACACCCTCAGTTTAAGAAAAAAAACAAAATGTTTACATGGAAACCTAAATCACAGTATCAAGGGCTATTTATTGAACCAGGTTAAATTGAAGGCTCTGTATGTCAGGCCAAATTTGGCCTAATAACTGCTTCTGTCATATCAGGTCTTTAATTTATGCCAAATTGGAAGAACATTAGCTTTTACTTCACTAAATTATATATGCTTCATCAGGTGCTATTGACAGAAGCAATGCCATTAAGGTTAATTTAAAACAACTGGAGCGCTGTCAAAAGTTAGGCACGTCTTTTAATTTCCTTGACTGCATGCGGCTCCATTCATTATTAAATAAAGTAGGCTTAGTGTATGACAGTGTTGCAATGTGGTAGAGTTACACGGATGGATCTCATGACTTACTTCAATCCGACTGCAGAGTGCTTATGAACTAACCCTAATTGCACAAAAACTTCGACAAAATAGTTATTCAGAAGACTTGAGCTAAATGCTGACTATTTTCACTAGCATTATTATTTCACATTTTTGCCATTAAATTTTACCAGTGTTATTATCATCAATGTTCTTCATGAAGAAGCATCCTAAAGTTGTCATCAACAAGAAAGCAATTCAATACCAGCCCATTAAAATCACAGCAGATCACAATTTTAAGCAGAAATTAGTTTGTTGCTAAACTACTACAGTAAGTAAAGTGCACAAGCTGCCATGAGTTAAGTCACTGGAGGCAACATTAAAATGTAATCTTCTCAATATATTATGAGATTTTTAAAAAACTGGGACATGCCCTTTAATTATAATATGATTTTAAGGTTAAACAGGAAGTAATTTTGTTCCATGCAAATTACAGACATATAAAGTTAATGGGGAAGGATATTAAACATTCAGATGGGCATGTAGGACTTTGCTCAATAGTACTCAAAGATCATGACCCCTCTCTCTTAGTCTCATTAAACCAGAACATGGGGTTAAAGATGAACCTGGCATCAAAGTACTACATTTTACAGGGGATAAGGGTTAAATTACAATATTATCAAACCTTTATGTTCAGGACCTAGAAGAATTCTGATTTTGCAACGAACCTATAAATAATCCAAATCTTTAAACAGAATGACTATACAAGTTTAAGAGAACTTTCCATTTCCCTAGGCACAGATCAGCTCCGGCATAATCACATTTTATTAGCCAAGTATGTATTGCAACATATGAGGAATTTCAGTGGCCATACAGTCATCATACCAATAAAAAGCAAAACACACAAAATACATTTTAACATAAACATCCACCACAGTGACTCCTCCACATTCCTCACTGTGATGGAGGGAGAAAAAAGTTCAATCTCTCCCTTCTTTGTCCTCCAGCGGTCGGGGGCCTCTAACCTTCCGTTGACGGGATGATCTTACTCCCATAGCAGGCAGCGGGTCTTTCTTGTCGGGGCGATCAAGGTCCTGCATCGGGTGGGGAATCTCAGCATTCCCGCATCGGGCGATCGACGAACGTCGTGCGGTTTTTGGAGCTTCCCGACGACGGTCTCAACTCGAGACTGCGAGCTCCCGATGGTGAAATCCACATGCATAGAGCATCGATCCCAGGTAAGGAATCGGCTCCGAGCAAGTCCAAGCCCCGTGGTAGGGTTCAAAGTCAGTCCCGAGCAAGGCCTTCAACCCCACGATGTTAGGCCGCAGAACGATCGGAGATGCGATCCGGAAAATAATCGCATCTCCGGCAACGTAAGCGATTGAGAAAGTTTCCCCCCGACTCCCCCCCTAAAAATGTTAATAGATATTTTAATATCTATATACAGTGCCCTCCATAATGTTGGGGACAAAGACCCATCATTTATTTATTTGCCTCTGTACACCACAATTTGAGATTTGTAATAGAAAAAAATCACATGTGGTTAAGGTGCGCATTGTCAGATGCTAATAAAGACCATTTTTATACATTTTGGTTTCACCATGTAGAAATTACAGCAGTGTTTATACATAGTCCCCCCCATTTCAGGGCACCATAATGTTTGGGACACAGCAAGGACATGCAAATTAAAGTAGTCATGTTTAGTATTCTGCTGCATATCTTTGTATGCAATGACTGCATGAAGTCTGCGATTCATGGACATTACCAGTTGCTGGGTGTCTTCTCTGGTGATGCTCTGCCAACCTGTATTGCAGCCATCTTTAGATTATACTTGTTTTAGACAATAGACAATAGGTGCCGGAGTAGGCCATTCGGCCCTTCTAGCCAGCACCGCCATTCAATGTGATCATGGCTGTTCATCCACAATCAGTTCCTGGCTTCTCCCCATATACCCTGACTCCGCTACCTTTAAGAGCCCTATCAAGCTATCTCTTGAAAGTATCCAGAGAACCAGCCTCTGAGGCAGAGAATTCTGGGGGTTAGTCCCTTCAGTTTTCTCTTCAGCATATAAAGGCATGCTCAATTGGGTTCAAGAACAGAACGGACCATTTTTTAGCTTTGGAAAACTCCTTTGTTGCTTTAGCAGTATGTTTGGGATCATTGTCTTGCTGTAGAATGAACCGTCAGCCAATGAGTTTTGAGGCATTTGTTTGAACTTGAGCAGATAGGATGTGTCTATACACTTCAGAATTCATTATGCTACTACCATCAGCAGTTGTATCATCAATGAAGATAGGTGAGCCAGTACCTTCAGCAGCCATACATGCCCAGGCCATAACACCCCCCACCAACGTTTTACAGATGAGGTGGCATGCTTTGGATCTTGGGCAGTTCCTTCTCTCCTCCATACTCTGCTCTTGTCACTCTGATATACGTTAATCTTGGTCTCATCTGCCCACAAGACATTTTTCCAGAACTGTGGTTGCTCTTTTAAGTATTCTTGGGATTTTTCTTTATTACAGAGAGAATTCTCTGTCATCAGCTGTGGAGGTCTTCCTTGGCCTGCCAGTCCCTTTGCGAGTAGTAAGCTCACCAGTGCTCTCTTTCTTCTTCATGATGTTCCAAACAGTTGATTTTGGTAAGCCCAAGGTTTGGCTGATGTCTCCAACAGTTTTATTCTCATTTCTCAGCCTCATAATGGCTTCTTTGACTTTCATTGGCACAACTTTGATCCTCATGTTGATAAACAGCAATAAAAGTTTCCAAAGGTGATGGAAAGACTGGAGGAATGACTAGGTGCTGAAAGTTCTTTTATTCCTGCATTAAGGAGGCATTTAAACATACCTGAGCAATTACAAACACCTGTGTCCCAAACATTATGGTGCCCTGAAATGGGGAAACTATGTATAAACACAGCTGTAACTTCTACATGGTGAAACCAAAATGTATAAAAATGGTCGTTATTAAAATCTGACAATGTACACTTTAACCACATGTGATTTGTTCCATTACAAATCCCAAACTGTGGAGTACTGAGGCAAATAAATAAATGATAGGTCTTTGTCCCAAACATTATGGAGGGCACAGTAAATGACATTGGCAGGTAGTTAAAAGGGGAAAGCAACAAGTAAGTTGTGCTAGACGTTCACACCTAGATTTGGCATTTAAGGGACTTTTGGATAGGCACATGGATTTGCAGGGAATGAAGGGATAAGGGTTATGTGCATGCAGATATGAACTGTACAGTATCATATTCAGCACATTGTTGGCAGAAGGACCCGTTCCTAAGTTGTACTAAGTCCATATACCTTTGATGTTCACCAAAAGTGCTTCAAAGAAGACATATTAGTTTCTGAAACAGGCCAAATGAGGTAGCCACAGTTCTTTCGTAGCTAATGGGGTGAAAATAACAAGTTAAGCTGCTTAGGTTGATGTCACCTTTGGAATAAATGTTAGCCAGAGTACTGGCTGAACTGCCCTGACTTTCAAATAGTGCCAAGAGATCTTTTGAATCCCTGAACAGATTTAATATTCCACCCTAAAGATGACACCTCCAATAATGCAGCACTCACTCTGTCAAATTAATCCAGATTTCATGCACAAATCTGTAGTAAATCCAAAACATGGAGGACCCAATAAAACAGGAAATACAGGTGCACAACCTTTTATCCAAAATTCCAAATAACGAAAAGCTCCGAATAGCGGACATTTTTTCGGTCCTTGAAGACGTTCACCGAGGGCGGCCCGCAGAGGTGACAGCGGAACCTCCGGTCGGTCCTCGAAGAAAGGAGAACTAAATCCTCATTCATAAAAGAGAAGGTGAGGGTATATTGCGCGGGAGGGTTAATAATTGACAATCTGCTGCTGCCTGCCCGCTGAGTTAAAAAGTTCCCACGGTAGACTCACGATACACAGTGTATCGTGAGTCTTGCGTGGGAACTTTTTAACTCAGCGGGCAGGCAGCAGCAGATTGTCGCTCCCTTCAGTTTCACCCCACCTACACCCCTCTGCTTCCCAGCCATGTGTGTGACCCCTTCCCTCCCCTCTCCAGCTCCCCGCCCATTGCACCGGTGCGGGGGCTTTGCACTGTCTTCACGTCGGCGATGCCAGCAGATCAGTGCCAGTCACCGGAGACGTCAGGACCAACGGGACACCGACCCCCAGGCCCACTGCAAGCACGGAGATCCCAGAGACCCACAGCCAGCAGCAGCCCAGCCCCGTTCCAACTCCAGAGGAACCCGGGTTGCGGATGAGGGGGCGCAGCTCGGGCTGTGGGCGAACTGCCACTTGTCGCTGTAGCGGCCCATCGGGGAGCGGGTTCCTGTTGGTCCTGACATTTCCGGCCACCCCCCTGGACAGGAGCTGAGACTGGGAACTTTACCGCCCTTGCCCCCTCCCTCTGCAACTGCAAACCACCCCACTCTCCTGCTCACCTGCAAGGGCGGTACAGTTCCCAGTCTCAGCTCCTGTACAGGGGGGGGTGGCCGTAGACGTCAGGACCACCAGAAGCCGCTCCCCGATGGGCCGCTATGGCGACAAGTGGCAGTTCGCCCACAGCCCGAGCTGCGCCCCCTCATCGGGACACCGACCCCCAGGCCCACTGCAAGCACGGAGATCCCAGATCAGCAACTCCAGCCCAGCCCCGCTCCAACTCTAGAGGTGTGCAAGGTACGTCTTGTTCTTGGGGTGGCGCAGCTCGGGCTGTGGGCGAACTGCCACTTGTCGCCGTAGCGGCCCATCGGGGAGCGGATTCCTCTGGAGTTGGAGGGGGAGAGGGGTATTGTGCTGTTTGATCGCCCCCTGCTATTCCAGGGACAGGGAGACACAGCAGCTTTTGAGAATGGTGGGCAATCACTTCCAAAGTTCTGCCCACACAGTCATTACACCTCTCCTACACTTGTCTCCCGCACTAAGATCATCTCGCAGAGAATGATCCCAGCCTGGACGATAGATGGCACAATGGGCTAAGTGTTCGGCTGGCAACCGGAAGGTAGCTGGTTCGAATCCCGCTTGGAGTGCATACTGTCGTTGTGTCCTTGGGCAAGACACTTCACCCACCGTTGCCTGTGTGTGTCCTTGGGCAAGACACTTCACCCACCTTTGCCTGTGTGTGTGAATGTAATTATGTGAAGCACTTTGGGGTCAATGCAAGTTGACTAAAAATGTGCTATATAAATAAAGAAATTTAATTTAATTTAACCCTCCCTATTCTCTCCTATTCTGCAAGAAAACACTACATTGAAGACTCAAACCCGCGATCGAGTAACTGCCGGGATCGAGGCGCAAACTCGCGACCTTGCGGATATGAGCCGAGCACTCTACCACTGAGCCAGCCGTTAAAATCTACACTAAAAATCTTCCATTCCGAAAGCCGAAAAATTCCGAATTACGAAAAGTGTCTGGTCCCAAGGCTTTCGGATAAAAGGTTGTGCACCTGTAACGTGAAGAAAGGATCAATGCTACACATTACATGTGAATATTTTCACTAAAATTCCAACCATAAGCAGAAATGGTTTTGCAACCATAAGCAGAAATGGTTTTGCAAGGGTTAAAAGCACAGCTGATTGATTGCCACAGGAATCCTCTTTCTTGTGAAATTTAAGTACCTCGCTGCATCTCATAGAAGCAGAACAGCTCCAACAAACTGAAGAAACAAAACAAACTGTTTGAGCCACAGAACCATGTGTTAAACTTCCCATGCAAGATGACAAATCTTCTCTCCTCCCAGTTGAATATACTTCAGAAATTGGCTGAGATTCTGTACAGGATTTAAATTCCAGAGTCCAGTCAAGTGAATGCAATCCAATTCCTGACCCAGTCAGGCAAATGAAATTCAATCTATTTATATCTGCCAAGTCTCTCCCACCACGCCTAGATAACTAACATTTATTTAGCAGAGACGGTTCAATCCATGACAATAGCTTGTCTCAAACCACTTTTTAAAAGATTTCAATTGAGCTTAATAAAGTGACTTGGGAGTTGATTTTTACCTCAATTTTAATCATGAACTTATTTCTTGGAAGAGTTGATTCTTTGGGCTCATTCTTTCAATATGGCATTTTCTGGCCTGAGTGTTCATTGGAATTATTTTATCATGACCTTTATACTAATCCCATCTATTTCTAGAATGTTCTCCAGTCCAAATCTGAGGAAGGACATTATTGCCATAGAGGGAGTGCAGAGAAGGTTCACCAGACTGATTCCTGGGATGTCAGAACTGTCTTATGAAGAAAGACTGGATAGACTTGGTTTATACTCTCTAGAATTTAGGAGATTGAGAGGGGGTCTTATAGAAACTTATAAAATTCTTAAGGGGTTGGACAGGCTAGATGCAGGAAGATTGCTCCCGATGTTGGGGAAGTCCAGGACAAGGGGTCACAGCTTAAGGATAAGGGGGAAATCCTTTAAAACCGAGATGAGAAGAACTTTTTTCACACAGAGAGTGGTGAATCTCTGGAACTCTCTGCCACAGAGGGTAGTCGAGGCCAGTTCATTGGCTATATTTAAGAGGGAGTTAGATGTGGCCCTTGTGGCTAAGGGGATCAGAGGGTATGGAGAGAAGGCAGGTACGGGATACTGAGTTGGATGATCAGCCATGATCATATTGAATGGCGGTGCAGGCTCGAAGGGCCGAATGGCCTACTCCTGCACCTAATTTCTATGTTTCTATAAACCTCCCAGATCTTTCTAGTCTTTTGTTCTTCCTGCACTTGTTTTGCTCCACCATTGGTCATCAAATTCTATTCCCTGGTATTCCCTCCCTAAATCTCCCCGTCATTAATCCTTCCATATGCACTTTTTCCACCTAACTTTATCCTCAATATCAAAGACAATGTTCAGTAAGTGTTTTCCTGTATCAAAGGCCCTTGAGAAAGGAGTTGTATTATCAGAGCAATAAATAGACAATAGACATTAGGTGCAGGAGTAGGCCATTTGGCCCTTCGAGCCAGCACCACCATTCAATGTGATCATGGTTGATCATCCCCAATCAGTACCCTGTTCCTGCCTTCTCCCCATATCCCCTGCCTCCGCTATCTTTAAGAGCCCTATCTAGCTCTCTCTTGAAAGCATCCAGAGAACCTGCCTCCACCGCCCTCTGAGGCAGAGAATTCCACAGACTCACCAGTCTCTGTGTGAAAAAGTGTTTCCTCGTCTCTGTTCTAAATGGCTTACTCTTTATTCTTAAACTGTGGCCCCTGGCTCTGGATTCCCCCAACATCGGGAACATGTTTCCTGCCTCTAGTGTGTCCAAGTCCTTAACAATCTTATATGTTTCAATGAGATGCCCTCTCATCCTTCTAAACTCCAGAGTGTACAAGCCCACTCTTAGTGTCAATGAACAATTGTCATTTCCACAGAGCGATATAGCATGGCTGTTGATACACAATTTACCACGACAAACTTCTCATATCTATTGTAGACATGAGGAACTGCAGCTGCTGGCTCACAAAAAAGACAGTGCTGGAGTGACTCAGTGGGGCAGGCATGGTGGTTGGGGGAGAAAGCTGAATGAGAAGTGGGGGCAGGGAAAATTCTAGCAAGTAATAGGGGGATATAGGCAAGGGGGATTTTTGATTAGCAAATGGTTGGACAGAGATGAAAAGACAAAAAGTATGAGATGAGGATAGAAGAGGCATAAAGCCAGTGGAAGTGGACCGGGAGAAGGGGAATGGGAGAAATGGGTGTGCATCCAGGTGGGGCACAGGGGAAAAATTGGAGGGAGAGGGGTTAGTGAGGACTGTTGGTAGATTAGTTACCAAAAATTGGAGAAGTCAATGTTCGTACCATTGGATTGTAAGAAACCCAAGCAGAATACAAGGTGCTGTTCCTTGCTGGTCTGTGTGTGGCCTCACTCTGGCAATGGAGGAGGCCCCGGAACAAACGGTCAGTATGGGAATGGTGAAGAGTGCTTAAAATAGCAGCCGGGATATCCAGCTGACCAAGCAGGTGTTTGGTGAAACGGTCGGCCAGTCTATGCAATGTCTCACCAATGTAAAGGAGGCCACATCAGGAGCACCGAATGCAGCAGATGAGGTTGGAGGAGGTACACATGAACCTCTCACCTGGAAGGACTGCTGGGATCCCTGGATCAATATGAGGGAGCAGGTATATGGACAGGTGTAAATCTCCCGTGGCTGCAGGATAAAGTACCTGGGGAGGAAGTGGTTAGGGCAAGTAGTTCACTCACATCATTTTTCCTTATGTCTATTATTGCAAAGAGAAGAAAGTCTGATGGGTGCCAGGACCTTTATCAAAGGATTGATGGTAGAGGAAGCTTATGAACCGAAGCCACTCATTCTGACTTACAAATGGCCATTCCCACCTCGATTATTTCACAGGATTGCCGGTAAAAATAGCAATATCCCAAACATCATTGGGATAGTAAATTACAATTTGGACAATGTTTCAATAAATTGGCCGTTTTAAATGTTTACTTTATGAATTCATGGGACATAATCTCAAAATGTTCATTGGTAGAAAAGAAACACGAGGCATAAGATGGATATCTGTACCAGCTTGGAAAAGCACAGGATCAGTATTGCTCTAGTGGTGAACATTCTTCCAGAACACATAAGAGATTAGCTTGTCCGTGCGGCACTGTATAAACGGCCCAAGTGGAATGACTGCGTGGTTGACTAACATGTCTATTCCTAGGGGAAGATACCATTTTGCATTATGCAAAAGTCAGTAGTTTATGCACGCTCTGGCCAACATTATTCCTTTGAGCATCCTCAGGGCAATTCAAGCAAAGTTGCTGTGGACTGCGTATCTGACAACATTTGCCTTTCTCTCCACTTCAAACTAATTCACTGGACATCATATGATTTATTCTGTCCACACGGATTTTAATCGTACAAAGAGCCACGTCTAATTCAAAAGGCGACCAGTTACTCAACTTTTTTTTGCTTCAATTTAAGAGATGATCTCTGAAAAACAATGTTTAACGGCATTGAAAAATGATTAGCCAATTTTGTCCATCTCGACAAAGCCAACTAACATTAAAACTAATCGCGAATAAAAGGTCAACATTCAGACTTTTCTTGATAAGTAATGATTTAACTAAACAATAAGCAAGGAAATGCAAAATAAAGTCTGCTGGTGGAACAGCGAGAGTATGGTTTGCATCTGTGGAGACAGAGGGATAGTTGACTGCATCAGGATTCAGGATGTTGAGGGGAGAGGAAGAGGCTGGCGTGGGGGGGGGGGGGGGGGGGTTTGACGCAGGAGCTGGTAAGTAGAAGCAGATGAGGGGGGGAATACGATGAGCAGATGGAGCAATATTGGAGGAGGGGAGGGATGGAGGCAGAGAGAGGCTGGAAGGTGACAAGTGGAGACTACAAAAGTCTGCAGAGTCTGGATTCTGCTAAGTATCGAAAGCCATAAGTGGAACCAAATAAGGGAGAGATGATGGGTAGAATACATTTAAATGCAACTATATTAAAGACTTTAATTTATAACTAATAACAGCAACCTTTTATGATTATTAAAAAGCCAGAATATAAATTAAGTAGTTAAAATATTGAGATTTATTAAATAAAAACATTCCTGGCAAAAAAGGTTGAGGGGGAGGTTTGGTGTGTTCTATCATCTGTTTTTATGAAAAATCTATAAACATAGACATTAAATGGTCCCAAATGCAAGTTTTTATGTTGTACAGAAATGTTAATAGCCCCTAAATGAAAAATGATTTGTATAACTGTTGGAAAAACCAAGTTCCCTCATGTCAAAAGAATGTGTTTCCATTATCAATATCCAACACTGGATTATACAATTACTCTACAAGATCACCGGACAACAATTGTGCAGGCTTTCATCTGGACATACCAAAGTTGGACAAAATTTACGAACCATTCTCCAAAGAGGTTCTGGAAAATGTGAGTAAAAAGGAGTAAATTGCGAGGAGGCCTCAGATCAACAATAGTTCTAACGAACAGCATATGATCCGCCAACATTATCGCCACCTCCAACGGGATCCCACCACTAGCCCCATCTTCCCCTCTCCACCCCTTTCCGCAAAGACCTTTCCCTCTGCAACTCCCTGGTCAACTCGTCCCTTCACACCCAAACCACCTCCTCCCCAGGTACTTTTCCCTGACCCTACACCTGACCCTACACCTCCCCTCTCGACTGTCCAAGGTCCACGAGTCTTTATTAGGTGAGGCAGTGGTTCACTTGCACCTCCTCCAACCTCATCTACTGTATCTGCTGTTCCTAGTGTGGACTCCTGTATATCGGCGAGACCAAGCCCAGGCTCGGCGATCGTTTCGCTGAACATCTCTGCTCGGTCCATCTGAATTTACCTGATCTCCCAGTTGCTGGACACTTTAACACACTGACCTTTCTGTCCTGGGCCTCCTCCATTGTCAGAGTGAGGCCCAGTGAAAATTGGAGGAACAGCACCACATATTTCACTTGGGCAGCTTACACCCCACCTGTATGAACATCGACTTCTCTAACTTCGTAACCCTTGCTTTCCCTCTCTCCATCCATCCCCCTTCCCAGTTCTCCGACCATCCTTACTCTCCCCCGACTACATTTTATCTGTTTGCTTTGTTGTTACCTTCTCCCATGATCTATTCTAAATATTCCTTGATCTCCATTCCCTTTGCCCTGTTTTCACACTTCCTGTTCTATCTCTCTCCCCCCCCCCCACATCAGTCTGAAGAAGGGCGTCGACCTGAAACATCAC
Organism: Amblyraja radiata; assembly: GCF_010909765.2. NCBI lineage: Eukaryota > Metazoa > Chordata > Chondrichthyes > Rajiformes > Rajidae > Amblyraja > Amblyraja radiata. Next base: position 5,764,991 of record NC_045989.1, read on the forward strand.
CCATTCCTTCTCTGCTGCCTGTCCAGCTGAGTTACTCCAGCATTCTGTGTCTATCTGTAGTTCTAATGAAGTTATACTTCAATCTCAAAACTACTCTCTTTACATGTATAAATGAAAGTCAACATTTTACTGTTCATGATTTAGATTATAACTCCAGTATTTTACATTTAGCCTTGTAGTCTTCCAGTTTTAACAAAAAATATAAGAACAAGAAACGGCAATTTGGAAAAATTATTATCATTCTGATAAAGTGGTACAGACAATAAATATAATTTGTGCAGAATTTACTATTCCTGTTCATTTTGCTTCAAGAATGTTGCATGTGGCTTTTAAAATTCGCACACTGCTGACTAGTCCCATTTGCTTGTGAAAAGTATTGGGCAGTGTAGCAATAACAGTGAATAGTCAACAGTTGTACATAGTCACTAACTTGGAATGTGCAGAATTAGGCATTATTAAGATTAATAGGTCCGTTGGCCCACAATGTCAGAGCCAAACACAATGCCATTAAACTCATTACCTCTGCCTGTGATCTATACCTCTGCTTGTAATCCATATACCTGCATGTTAATGTGCCTATCTAAAAGCCTGTCGTATCTGCCTCCATCACCACCCATGGCAGCGCTTTCCAGGTACCCACCACAGTTTTGTTTTTTAAAAACTCACCTCGCAACTTTGCCCTTCTCACCTTCAAGCTATGACCTCTAATCGTTGACATTTCCATTCTGGGGAAAAAGATCTAAAGAAGCATCTCGACCCAAAACGTCGCCCAATCCTTCTCTCCAGAGACGCTTCCTGCCCCGCTGAGTTATTCCAGCATGTTTGTGTCTATCTTCGGTTTAAACTGCAGATATTTCCTTCCTACGCAAAAGGTCTGACTGTATACCCTATCTATATACTTCAAACCGGTCTCCATTGAACCTCTAACACTCCAGAGAAACCAATCCAAGTCTGTTTAGCTGATACCACATCAGTCAGGCAGCATTCTGGTAAACCTCTTCTACATCCGAATTGAGATTAATTATGACAATCACTGGGTACCAGCATTATTAGAACTAAGTTGGTGGCAATTTAATAAGAATTTCCTTACAGCAACAACTCACAGATGTGTTTAAGAAGGAACTGCAGATGCTGGAAAATCGAAGGTAGAAAAAAATGCTGGAGAAACTCAGCGGGTGCAGCAGCATCTTTGGAGCGAAGGAAATAGGCAACGTGTCGCTCCATAGATGCTGCTGCACCCGCTGAGTTTCTCCAGCATTTTTGTCTCACTCAAAATGTGCTTTGATGAGCCTTTCAAATGCAACATTGAGTCTTCAGCAACACATAATTGCTGTGCACCTATATATATATATCGCATAGAGGCAATTAATTTACTTACTCTTTGGTCAGCAGTGGGCATGATTTCAGCAGAAATCGAGTTAGCGGAGTGTCCTGGAATGTCAGCTCTGGAGAAGCAGTTGGGCTCTTGAGATTCAGGCATCTTACAATGATGTACAACACTGCGGCGACTGCGGCCAGCTTCATCCCATCAAACATGGCCGGCATTTCCGGAGCAATCCTCACACTTTCGGAGTCTGCCATCGTTACCTGCAAGTTCACTTTAAAGGGGGGAAAAAATGGTCAGCATATAATATGACCAGTAACATAAATGAAAAGGTTCAATGCTTAGAAATACACAGGCAACATGACTTTGTGTACAAAATTGATGATTGCACAATTCAGTCTGAAGAAGGGGTCTCGACCCGAAATGTCACCTATTTCCTACGCTCCGTAGATGCTGCCTCACCTGCTGAGTTTCTCCAGCATTTTTGTCTACGCACAATTCAAATCAATCCACTTGGTTTTAGTTGACACATAATAGTTCCCTGGAAGTGATTTATGGGGCGGGAAGAATGAAAAATGAATATTTAGGTCCCGGTAGAAAACGACTACAGAGTAAGCAGTTGGATTTAATGCTCCCTCGCTCTATACACAATCGGAATTTTCCATACACATATATATTGCAAAACGAGTCAATCTTCAAGAGAAAAGGGAAAATTTAAATATATATTCGCAGACTTGTACACAACACAGTGATAGCTATAGTAAATTCCAAGTGTTTGCAACTATAATTTTTTGCACTATAAATTGCTGAGCCACAGCAGTGTCCATCTCGACTCACATAAGAGCGACAAAGTGGTGCAGTGCTAGAGTTGTTGGTTCACAGCTCCAGAGAGACAGAGTCAATCCTGACTACAGGGTGCTGTCGGTAGGGAGTTTATACTTTCTCCCTGTTACCGCGTGGCTTTGCTCCATGTGCTCCCTCGCATTTCCTCCCACACTCCAAAGTCCTAGCGACATTGGAGGTTAATTGGCTTCTGTAAATTGTCCCTAGTGTGTAGGATAATGCTAGTATACGGATGACTGCTGGTCAGCCCAAATACGATGGGCCGAAGGGCCTGTTTCCTCGCTGTATCTCTAGTCTAAAGTAATAAAATGCACTTTGTTTTTAGTGCCTGCTTCCGACTAATCTTTATTTATTTATTTTAAATATATTTTTTTTTATTAGAAGCAAACATATAGTTACATATTAAAGTATAGTTACATTTTATAGTAAAAAAAACTTTTCATATACATCACTCATACATTATTAAAATATTCAATTGTCGATTAATTCTGCTTCTAGTGTTTTTTTATATAGATAGAAAGAGAAAGAGAAAAAAGAATTACAAATATCAAAAAAGAGAAAAGGTGGAATGAATTACTTATGATACGTCACTGGAGATAAGTTCGTAGATTATAAAGTATAACTTTTCATCTAATCCGGAGTTCAAGCTTCAGTGGTTTTCGTGCCGGGCCAATCTATCCCTTCAAATAGTTAATGAATGGAGCCCATATTTTGACAAAAAGTTCTTGTTTGTCCATTAAGACAAGTCTAATTCTTTCTAGATGTAGGGTCTCCGGCATTTCCCCGACTAATCTTTAGAGTTCCAAGAAACTAAAACTTGTCTTTCTTATGTTCTGCCGCATTAGAGATTCTTACGTTTTTTTAATTAAAAAACAAGCACAAAATATTTTTAGGAAAACCACATCCCGGGTTAGTTCAAGCATGGGAAGGGATTGGAACAGCAGAGAAGGGGTAATCTAAAACCCACTTTTCCCAGAATCACTATAATCCACTTGTACACCATAGCGAAATGAAATGAAGGAAATTAAAAATGAATATAAACTTACCAATTAAGTTATTCGCTCTGATCAAAAGCAAATTCAGTCAGAGTAGAGGTGGGAAATGGTTCTATTTACGTAACAAGATTTGGTTTTCTGATTGCCAACCTATTAAAACAAACACTACTTTAATAAATGTATCGGCATCAAATGGCATGGGGTTAAAAAGATGCTGTAAATTAATTACATTTCTCCACAATTTACATCGTAACAAGCCAGCACTAAGACCAATACATACCACGTGCACCTCTTGAAAAATAATCATGATTCATCCAAAACTGAACAAAGATAATCCATCATCCACTTCTTCACTGAATTGATTGACATTGCTATTTTTAACTCTCAATTATCCGATCAGCTTCCAAATGTAGCCATTATATAACAAGTTATATTTATGGCCATCTAACAATAGCAATGCATTCACATGGTGGCCTTACAATAGCTCAGTGCTTTACGTTGAAGTCACATTTAGATAGTAGCATCGGGGGAGTTAGCAGAACTAGTGAAAAGCAGCTAATAAAGCCGGATTTTAAGAGTGTAAATAAATGTGACAAGGGGGGGGGGAAAGGTCAATGGTGTGGAGTTAAGATACCTAACACTACAGAGGTGAGAGGCATGTCTTGCAAGGTGTGCTGGCAGGAGATATTGCAAGAGGCTGCAGGACAGGGGAACAAGGAAGTTGAACAGATTTAAACATGAAATAGTCATTAATCAATACAAAAAGAAATCAGTAAATGATTACGATATTGAGCTTGCTATTTAGGGTGATTCATGCGTATAGCAGACGCATGGGAAGCTTAAGACAGAACAAAGGTGATGTTCATAAAGGTAGATGAAGTGAGGAAGGTAGAGCTCCAGAGGGTAACGACTTCGACATATAAAGCAAGGCTGGTGGGTTGCACAGCACGATTGAGCCAAGTAGCTATCTCCCATGCAACATAAATTGTAATCAAAGAAACTGGGAAGAAAGAACCATTAACGGACCACAGGACATACAAGAACAACATCAGTGAGAATGTGGGGAGAATAAAATGGTATTTGCACTAATAGTGAAGATCGGCATGGACTTGGTGAGTCCAAGGCCCGATTTCTGTTCTGTACGACTAGGAATGGGCAAGTTTCCTCTGACAGCAGCCCATGCATTTCTCCTGGCTAGTTCTCAGACACTTTCCCATTAGCTCACAGAAGTGTCCTTCTTTCTTATTTTCTTCCCCCTGTATAATAATTAAACATCCACTCATTATCCACCTTCATTTATATCTCAAATAATTTCCTTTATAAACAAGAAACTCGTTCAAGAGCAGCATTCATTGGAATACACACACTACACTGTAAGTGAGCAAAGATAGTCCTGCAAATATGCAGAGGTGTTTCAGATTCCTCCACATCCAATAAATACAACTGCTGCAAATGAATGTGATATGCATATTAACATAGCAAGATCCAGTAGCTAACTACGAGATCAACTTTTGGACAACCTTTTAGGAATATTGCAGAAGACATCATAAGGACCATTAGATCTTCTTTCAATCTGCCTTACGCTTTTCTACTTATAATAGCACATACTACAAGATAAACTTTAAATGCCATGGGTTTCTGAGATATTAGGAAACAAAGGCAGGAGTTGATCCTTGAAGCCAAGTAGTTTATGGTGCTCACTCGGAGCACAGGAAAGAAGAGCAGAGAAGAAATAGGAATCTTCCAGACAAGTACCTCTCACTGACAACCCAATTTTAATTCCATGTTTTTTTAAAAGTTTTAAACCCCTTGATTAGTTTGTAAATAATAACATATTTCTTGCATTCCATTTCCATGGCTTACAGCATCGGGTCACAACCAATTTTCTCTGCAGATGCTGCCTGACCTTGTGCATTTTTCCAGCATTTGTCTTTTTAATTTTAGGTTTCCAGCATCTGCAGTATTATTTTGATTTCCATCAACCATGACAGTCTGTTAACAACCAAATAGCTGACTAACATGGTGATACGAGATACTGAAACATTGATTTGATCGTGGTTGCAATTGTGCAATTAAAACGATTTGCGGATGTCAGATTAATCATAATCATAAAAAGGAATATATATCAGCTTATTGAACCTCATGTGTGGTTATAAAATATGTGATGAAAACTAAATGTAAGTGATGCAAACTTTATAACAAGCGTCAGTTTCCTCTGAAAATTGTCCATGTCTAATTAAATGTGTATATCGAAAGAGGAAGCATAAAGTGAAAGATTATTGGAAATAGGATTCAATAAATTTTTTAAAACCCAAATTTTTGAACAGCAGGATGAATTTGCATCGCCAATCATCAAATTAAGTAAAATATTAATTTAGTCGGAAGAAGAGTCCCAACCCGAAACTTTACCTATCCATTTTCTTCAGAGATGCTGTCTGGGCCACTGAGTTACTCCAGCATTTGGAGTGCCTATTAAATCAAGTGACTTTGTTTCTCCTAACAACTGTGACTGTTTATGTTTCATCAGCTCCTGGTAGATACACTAAAACTCTCAAATGAATATTCCATAAACTCTATTACCTCATCTTCAGGACAGCATGTTTGTCAAGTTACAACCCCAAATACTGGATCTGCATGTTATGCTTTGGAATGGTGTATTGATCAAACATCATTTTTAATGCTGTGCTTGCTATATTAGAATATTCTATTTACACTCAAAGCTGTTTTAAGAACCAGAGTAATTTCTATTCAAACAACTGTGTGATGTTATTTCCATCACGTATCCCAATTTGTCGCTTACTAATACTTTATTTCGAAATTCATGGGTAGACACAACTGCCAGAACATGTGACTCACAGACGGGACAACAATTTAAAATGCAGAAGTAAAATGCAGAAGTTAAAGTTGTGCATAAAAACCAAAATACCAATGGAAAAAACATTAGTGTCACCTTCTGTGATGGTGTTTCTGCTGGAGTAGCTATTCTAATCCCACTTTCCATCCATTTCCACACATCCTACAAAATGTCCCCACTTTTCTTTTAAATGTTGATAAAGATTCTGCTCAATTGCCATGGAGTTAAACATTACATGCCCATGAGTTTTTACTGTAAAGACAATATTGCAACTCTTTTGCTTTCTGTATATGGATACCTTGATCAATCAATACACTTATTCCTAATGCCCCTTGTAAATTCTAATGATCTCCCTAGCAACAAAATAATCACATTTTAGCAAATTTAATTTCATTGTGTTATTTTATTATTGGCTTCTACTATTGGCCTGTTATTTTCTGTAGGCAGGTTATTTATATCCATATAACTGGTAATATTGATCCCAGAATCTGTATAAATGCCTTTTACTCAATCTTTCAAACTAACTTTCTGCATAGCAGCCATACGTTCCCTCATTGTAGCAGCATCTTGTTACCAATGTACATTCTTATTTATACACATTTTAACCCATTTATCAGTGATGCTAACGGCCATCCTTCTCAATTTACAAATTTGTGGACGACACCACCGTAGTGGGCCGAATATCAAATAATTACAAGACAGAGTACCGGAAGGAGACTGAGAACCTTGCACCCTGGTGTCAAGTAAACAACCTTCTCAATGTCAGCAAGAGAAAGAAGATTGTGTTCAACTTCAGGATGTGAAGCAGTGTATATATATCCTGGTATACAATGACAGCGCCAAAGTAGAGAATTTTGAAAGTTTCAAGTTCCAAGGAGTAAATAACACCAGCAACTTGTCCTGGACAAGCCATATTGAAACAATAGCCAAGAAAGCACATCGACGCCTCTATTTCCTTAGAAGGCTTAGGAAATTTGGCAGGTCCCAGACAATTCTCACCAACAGATGCGCCACAGAAAGCATTCTATCGGGATGTATTACTGCATGGTTTTGGAACAGCTCCCCATCCAAGACAGCAAGAAATTACAAAGAATTGTGGACGCAGCACAGACCATCGCACAAACCAACCTCCATTCCATTGACTACATCTACACTTAATGTTGCCTCGGCAAGGCTACCAGCATAATCAAAGACAATTCCTCCTCACCTCTCTCCTATCTGGCAACAGGAACAGAACCCTAAAAACGCATACTTCCAGATTCAGTTTCTTCCCAGTGTTATCAGGCAACTGATCCATCTTATCACCAACTGGAGAGCAGTCCCGAGCTACCATCTATCCCATTGGAAGCAGTCAGACTATCTATAACCGGATTTTGTTGGACTTATCTTGCACTAAACGTTATTTTGTTTTTCCTGTATCTGTACACTGGACAGCATGATTGTAATCATGTATAGTCTTTCTGCTGACTGGATAGCATGCAATAAAATGTGTTTGGATAAGGATAATATGGATAGGTGACGTTTCGGGTTGAGACCCTTCTTCAGACGCAAGGAGGGCCTGAATAAGGGCCCTGACCCGAAACATCACCTGTGTTCTCCAAAGATGCTGCCTGACTCGACGAGTTACTCCATCACTTTGTCTTATTTTATCTGAAGGATGAAGTTGTGAAAGTTGCACAGCAGATTTAAAAAATAACTATTGATACATATAAATTAAGATACTTATCAGCTTGACTGCAGCAGCATTCTCAGAACTTCAAGAGCAAGTCATAGTCCGATTATTTTTGTAGCTGCCACTGAGCAACGATGCAAACTGCCAAGAGACCATCATCGAACAGTTCCAAAACCACCAAATTCAAGCTTCAGCAATTTAACAATGAAAATTTGAGGAGCTTCTCAGAATAAATTACTTTAATAAGAAAACTGCCAACATTGACATTGTAACAATTGCCATTCATGCCAAGGGTTCTCAATTTTTTTTCACACTCAGTAAAATACTTGAATATAAAGACTTCACAGATATCCAAATGGGACATTTCTGAAATGTCAAAACTATTACTGCAACTTAATCCATCAGTGTTTCCCACATTAGCTAAAGCATAAACTCCAAATTTGCCAAACAATTTTGTAACTACACCCCTCCATCCCTGGTAGCATTCCATTAAGTCTTTACTACCACTTTTCCACTGATTGCACGCTCTCCTTGGAACCAAAAGCTACAATATTTGTGTTACACCAACATGTAATTTTACAAATAAGCATGTTGTTTTTCTTAATTCTACTTTCCCATGAGAAAAAAAATATTTTTTCCAATAACGGCATCACCGATATCATCCATTATGCACTCACCGTGTAAAGAGTATTTCACTTTTCCCATTCTTAAATGTAAAATGTATTTCACGTTTTTAACAGCAAACAACAGCCCAGCCACGCTGCAAGTTTATGGATATCTTCTTGCTTTCTTTCACAATTATTGAGCAGTTTTTCCTTTCCCTCTCCAAACTTCACCTCCCCACTCGTGCTCCCATTTCTAAATTTTGGTGATATCAAATCACATGCTTGAATTTACCTTGTACATTAACCCCAATTCTTTTCACATCCAGGCTGTTCATCTACTCAGTAACCAGCAGTCTCTTCAGGAACACCTTTAGAGGTTGATGAACTTTCGTTCACTCTTAACAGTGACGCAGCTGAGACCTGGGTTCAGCGCCTGAGACCTGGGTTCAACCTTGATCTCAGATGCTGTGTGGAGTTTGCATGTTCTCTGTGACTGTGTGGGTTTCCTCCGGATGTTCCGGTCTCTTCCCACATCCCAATGACGTGCCTGTTTGTAGGTTGATTGGCCTCTGTCAATTGCCCCTAGTGTGTCAGGAGTGGATGACAAAGTGATAACACAGAACTAGTGTGAATGGACAAATGATGGTCGGCATGGACTGGGTGGGCCGAGGGGCCTGTTTCCATGCCTCTCTAAGGTAATCTATTTCTCCAACTATGTGTCTATCCACAGAACAGGTTCTTCATTATTGTTGCTTGTCAAATCTCAAGTGACTTCTCCTTTCGGTCTTCCAACTAAATCAGAATTGATCTTGTATCCAATAGCTGAGAGCCCGAACATCAGCCACTGAACCCCTTTGCCACAGTAAATAATGGTAGAACTGACCTCAATACTGCATTTACATCTACCTGCCATAACCTTTACGTCTGTTTAAAAAATATTCATGACTCTGTTTCCACCCGCCTTTGAAGAGGAGGGCTCCAATGACACATGGCCTTTGGAAATAAATGGTGCCATGACTTCAATTCTAGATTCTTTCACACGAGGAAACCGCCTTTCTCAATAGACAATAGGTGCAGGAGTAGGTCATTTGGCACTTTGAGCCAGCACCGCCATTCAATGTGATCATGGCTGATCATCCCCAATCAGTACCCCATTCCTACCTTTTCCCCATATCCCCTGATCCCCATATCCACTCTATTTTTAAGAGCACTATCCAGCTCTCTCTTGAAAGCATCCAGAGAACCTGCCTCCACCGACCTCTGAGGCAGAGAATTCCACACACTCACAACTCTCTGTGAGAAAAAGTGTTTCCTTGTCTCCGTTCTAAATGGCTTACTCCTTATTCTTAAACTGTGGCCCCTGGTTCTGGGTTCTGGACTCCCCCAACATCGGGAACATCCACCCTGTCAGAATCATATACATTTCATTCAAATTACCTCATACTCTTTCAAACACATAGCCTAGATTTACTCATCTTTATTCATTAAAACAAACCTGTCATTCCAAGTAATAGTCTGATAAATCTTTACCAAAAGACTTCCAAGACATTTACAATCATTTTATACATTGAGATTATGGATGTTAATATCTGCATTAAGTTTATCAGAGTCAGAATGATTTGTAGGTAACAATGCCATTGAGACTGGAGATGAATGTGCTGGGGAGGTTTACTCCAATGTTGATTATTGTTTGCAATATTCTTGTGGGGATGTCAAGCCGAGATGCTTCTGGTGAGGCAGAACCCAAAGGCAATTATGCTATATATTTCCAAATTACACACATGGTGCAAGAGAATTGAAACTACCCAAGAGACAGCCCAGTTCCAACAGCTGCACCCTTAGCATAAAAAAAAGCAGACAAGCCTCTCATCATGTCAATAAATCCCCTCACCAGACAATCACAGTAGATTCATAAAACACTCCCCTTCTTAAGTTACCTTGGTTACATCACAGAACAGGACAAGTGGTGATCATTAAGCCGACTGCACATCTTCCTTTTTGAATGAGCTTTCCACAGCCCTGTTTGTTCCTTCCATAGCTCTCATTTCCCCCTCCCCCCCATCCCATTTCTACTCAGTTCTATCTTGTAATGCACCACCAAATATGCCTGAGGCATCCTTTCAGGCAGTGAACTCAAGATCCTAACTTTTGTTTATAAATAAAAATCAGCAGCTCCAATCTAGTTTCTTTGAAAAATACCTCAAATCTTTGATGCAAAACTGAATCCTCTTGATATATTTGGAAGGTCAGATGGCATCTGTCAAGAGAAAAACAGAATTTAGGTTTCAGGTCAATGACCATGTATTAGAATCTAAATATTTTTCTTGCTTGTATTGATTGCCCCTCCTGCCAAAGGAACCATATTGTGCTAATTCACTCAAATCAAAACCTTCCATGATCCGACCAACTTTTGAAAATCTCATTACCATTCTCAGCATGATGGAGAACATTTATAGTTTAACCTCTCACCAAATATGGTACCATTTTAATAAAACCTCAAACTCTTCTTACTACTCCTAAAGTTTGTTAAAATATGCCAGGTGCCAAACTAGTGACTTGAAGGTTTAAAATCCCAAGAAAGTGATCTTGCTTTTGGAAACAAGTTTCAAGAAACCACAAACAGAATATTAATACAAGTTGCATGTGCTCTTCTACAGTTTGTAACATGCATTCGTTTATCAACAACAGCCAAGTTGTCTGATCATTCTCTTACGTTCCACTATTAGTTGTACACAAAAGATATTCACCCAAAAACCTTTCAAGAAGTAACAAAACAACATCCGAGGAGTTTCTTTCTCTCCACTAATTCTGGTCTCAGAGGAATTTCCAATCTAAACTTTATAATTCAAAGATATTTCTTTAAGAACACAGCACAAAAACCAAAAGTAAAATCTAAAATGTCTGAAAGATGAAGCTGCTCTATATGCCGCAGGCCAATTTGCCCAAGTTATCGACTGTAAAATTCCACGTTTAGATTTCTTTTTTACCACTATGTTTTATTTGAAGCTTCAGATCAGAAAGTCTACAAGGAACAATCCAAAGCCATTTGATAGATAAATAAATGGCAAATCGGATCACAGAGATTTGGTGTTTTTAGCAATATGGTTGTCAAAGGACATCCATTTTGGAATTCCAAAACTGACATGAAATCACCAAAAACATGTGATAACATGCAAGTTTCATAAATTTCTATTTAAATTTGGGTGTGATTAACCCAAAATCAAAATTTCAAAGACTTGTTTTTCTATGATTATAAAATTAATATACTTTAGGAGCTACACTCCTAACCCCATAAATCTGGATTCTATGTGTAGGAAAGAACTGCAGATGCTGGTTTAAATCGAAGGTAGACACAAAATGCTGGAGTAACCAGCGGGTCAGGCAGCATCTCTGGAGAGAAGGAATGGGTGGCGTTTCGGGTCGAGACCCTTCTTCAGACTCTAGATCAGTAAAAGTTTTACTTTTATATTGAGTGTTCATTTTGGCATAGTTACTTGCACAGAATTGTAAGCAAGATATAATGAAAATTAAATAAAAAGCTGACATTTTAAATAGAGGCCAATTTAGCCCATGGAAATGCATGTATTTCTCTCACTAGTAATTCAACACACCTTTGTTTTCGTTCTTAGCTATCAATTTCTACATTGAACTACGAAGCAATTTGTCTTAACACTATGCCACAAGGTTTGCATCTTCAACATATTCACCAAATCAGCAACAAAGGTGATTTGCTGCACTGTGGTCATACCGGAGTATCAATTAAACTACAGACAACACATACAAATCAGGAATTTCCTGCAACAATGATATAACAGTAATTAGTCAACATATGGAAATCTCATTGAAAAAAATTAGTGCAGTGAAATATAACCTAATCATTATCATTAACAATAGATGCTTTTGAATAATTCCAAGAGGCGTATCTAATTTCCAATTTCATTTGGTAATACCAACTGGAAATTTCACAACTGTAATCTGAGAAATGGTGAACTAACCTTTAAAACTATGGCACAAACACAGACTAGATAGAGTGCCTAAGGCTACGCATTTTTAATTAATTGGCTTCAAAACAAGAAATTGTCGATTCGCAACATGGAACGGCTACAAAGTCATCCGACATGCTGTTATCTCTCAAAAAAGACAAAATATAGATTAGAAATGGAAATGGAACTGTAACTAGACATAAGTACTTAGTGAAAATTAGGGTCAGACGTATTGGTCGAAGGATTTGCCAGCAGACAAAAAACAGACAATGGAACAAAATTTTCTGATCAGAGCTCTTTTTACAGCAGTGATCATCTAAAGCTGTCATGATGTTCTAGGATAGAGCCTCAATGGACTTCCGAGGCCAATGGTACAATTGGCCTCCCAAGGCCAAGTCACCTCTCAGCTCACCCTGTCTTGTGGGACAGTGCAGGTTGAAGGTTCAGGTTGATAGACACAAAATACTGGAGTAACTCAGCAGGTTAGGCTGCATCTCTGGAGAAAAGGAATAGGTGACATTTCGGTTCGAGACCATTCAGGTTGTTTTGCTTACACACGTGGAATAGCCAACGGCAAATGCAGATACTGGGCTAGCCAGCAGTGTATTTTACATAGCACTTAAATGAAGACTTCAGAAGATGTTGTGAAAGACAGTAAAACGGTCGCTATTATCTTTTTTTTCTTTGCTCTTAGGAAACTGCAAGAAAATCGAGATTAAAGCAGAATAAGGTGTTCCTGACTGTAAAATATTGAATTCTCAAGCTCAGTGGACAAGACATTTTTACATAAGAAACAAAGAAGAACAGCCACTGATGACTAATAGAACACTAGTGGATGAAACTAGTTTGTACGATGGCAGTGATCCAGGGACAAATAGTAATACTAAATAAATAAAACAAAAAAAATTGGAGCTCAACCCACCGAGCATCAAAAGAAACTCGTCTCTACAATTTTCAATCCTCTGTGAAACAGAATATTCGTTGCTTTGTATTTTAATAAAAATAATTCAAAGAGTAAACTGGTCGAAGGACACTTTTAAATCCATTCTGCCAGTATTTATCTCAAGTTAACATTCCCGTAGTAAACATTCTAATTATGAATGTATCACAATGAAGAATATGCAGTAAAACAGTTTTCAGGTCAGAGCACACAAAAGGATTTACATGATGGGTGAAACCATTTGAGCTATGATTGCAGTTAAAACATCACCTACACGACTGTCATTATGAGCACAGCGTCTACAAACTGCAGACAATCACAGTACAATTCTACCCAGTAATTCAAAATATTTTGGATTTGAAATATCAAAAACAAGTCTTGTCATCACCTTCTCAAGGACATCTCAGAACAGGCTTTAATGTTAGCCTTGTTTGCAACGCCTACATCTCAAGAATGAAATAAGCGATGCCATAAATTCAATGCCATGTACACCAAGTGCCATTTTGTTGATACAATGCAATTTTACAGCAGATGCTCCTAAACCTTGCTCTACGTTTTCCACGTGTCAATCTCAAAGAAAGGAGACTTTGAAGGTATGAGACGGGAATTGGCTAGGATAGATAACCCCAGTTATTTACAATATATTTTATCGATTTAGACAAGGGAATTAAATGTGACATCTCCAAGTTTGCGGATGACACAAAGCTGGGTGGCAGTATGAGCTGCGATGAGGATGCTGTGAGGCTGCATGGTGACTTGGATTGGTTGGGTGAGTGGACAGATGCTTGGCAGATGCAGTATAATGTGGATATGTGCTAGGTAACCACATTTATCCACAAGAACAGGAAGGCAGATTATTATCTGAATAGTGTCAGATTAGGAAAAGGAGAGGTGCAATGAGGCCTGACATGTTGGCCTTCATTGCGAGAGGATTTGAGTTTAGGAGCAAGGAGATCCTGCTGCAGTTGTACATGGTCCTAGTGAGACCACACCTTGAGTATTGTTTGCAATTTTGGTCTTCTAATTTGAGGAAGGACATTATTGCTATTGAGGGAGTGCAGCATAGGTTCACCAGGTTAATTCCCAGGATGGCAGGACTGACATATGCTGAAAGAATGGGTCGACTGGGCTTGTATTCACTGTAATTTAGAAGGATAAGAGGGGATCTTACAGAGACATACAGAATTCTTAAAGGATTGTGCAGGCTAGATGCAGGGAAAATTTACCCAATGTTGAGGGAGTCCAGAACCAGGGGTCACAGTTTAAGAATAAGGGGTAGGCCATTTAAGACAGAGATGAGGAAAAACATTTTCACCCAGAGAGTTGTGAATCTGTGGAATTCTCTGCCACTGAAGGCAGTGGAGGCCAATTCATTGGATGTTTTCAAGAGATTCAATTTAGCTCTTAGGGCTAAAGGAATCAAGGGATATGGGGAAAAAGCAGGAATGGGGTACTGATTTTAGATGATCAGCCATGATCATATTGAATGTCGATGCTGGCTCGAAGAGCCGAATGGCTTGCTCCTGCACCTATTTTTTTATGTTTATATTAATCAAGATAACACTTGCAAATGTGATAAATAAGCTGATTATTCACTTTTAGTCCCTTTACAAGAGTTTATACATTTCTTATCTCTCTTGATGTGGCCTCTCTTAGATTGGAGATACCTCATGAAGACTAGGTGACCGCTGTGTGGATTTCCTGTGCTCAGTCAGCCACTGTGGTCATCTGGATCTTCCAGTTGCCAGTCATTTTAATTCCCCTTCCCTCAGTCTCCACCACTACCAGGTGTGATGAAATGTAAACCAGGAGGAACAGCATCCCATAATCCATAAGGTCGTATATAATAGGAGTAGAATTAGGCCATTCAGCCCATCAAGTCTACTCCGCCATTCAATCAAGGCTGATTTATCACCCCCACCTGACCCCATTTTCCTGCCTTCTCCCCATCACCTCTGACATCTGTACTAATCAAGAGTCTATCTATCTATGTCTATGCCTTAAAAATATCCACTGACTTGGCCTTGACAGCCTTCTGTGGCAAAGAATTCCAGATTCACCATCCTCTGATTAAATACATTTCCCCTAATTTCTTACCTAAAAGAACATCCTTTAAT
Source organism: Amblyraja radiata (assembly GCF_010909765.2). Classification (NCBI taxonomy): domain Eukaryota; kingdom Metazoa; phylum Chordata; class Chondrichthyes; order Rajiformes; family Rajidae; genus Amblyraja; species Amblyraja radiata. Next base: position 5,780,324 of record NC_045989.1, read on the forward strand.
TCTGAATTTCCCTGGGTATTCTATAAGCTAATGGCATGAACACAGAGTTCTCCAATATACGGTTAAGTGACACCCCCCACTGCCCCTGTCTCACTTGCTATTTACCCGGGTCCTCTTATTACATGCCCATCTTCACATTATAACCCCCTTCACCCTGTTTACCCCCCTCCAGATACACATGCCTCTCCCGCTGAGCCTCCTTTCACAATACTGCTCACCTCTCGACTCTCTGTTGCTCCCAACTGTCACCATCCTTCATTCAGTTCCATTCTTTTCCGTTCTTTCCTATCAGATTCCAGGATCTGCACTCTGATGTTCTGCACTTGCACCTCCCAGCCTCTGTTGCTGCTATCCCCACCCTTCCCTCCCCACCTCACTTATCTGCCAATCCCTCCTCACCTACATCCACTGTCACTAGGTTTCGCACACCCTGGCTACTACCCCCTCTAACTCTTAGTCTAGCGGAAGTGGTTTCAACCTAAAACGTCAACTGTCCATTTCTCTCCACAGGCGCTGCCTGACAGTTGGGTTCCTCCAGCTGCTCTCTGTTTCTTTTAACTTCAGTATCTTGTACAGTATCTATTTCTCATCAGTTATCTGCCATAGGAAGTGACGAAAGAAATAGGAAAAATGTTAAATGAGAGTGTTTTGTGCAAACAAGGGCAACTGAGCCAGTCTTATATAGGTCTCTGTTTAAGAAGGAACTGCAGATGCCAGAAAATCGAAGATAGACAAAAATGCTGGAAAAACACGAAGTCTGAAGAAGGGTTTCAACCCGAAACGTTGCCTATTTCCTTCGCTCCATAGATGGTGCCTCACCCGCTGAGTTTCTCCAGCATTTTTGTCTACCTTATATAGGTCTCTGTTTATTTGGAGCATCTGATATCCAGTACCTTTGATTCCATGCCATAAGCAAAATATTTAAAACATAAAAAAACTATCACTCAAGCTGTCCATTCTGTTATCCAAGTTTGTTTAAACACATCATCATGTATTCCATACTGTCACAATGAACAAATACAAGATTCCTTTGATCGTAAGGCCGTATCCAAAGGGGGATAGAATACCTAGCATGTGTTGCATCACTAATACAATTCAATTACTTTCAAATTAATGCCAACAATCTACAATATAGCGAATATTTATGTTTTTTTAGTAAACAGTTATTTTGCATTGTGCGTTTCAGAAAGCAAGAATCTAAAACTGTCCCCAAAGGTTGAATTAAAAGTAGGTGTCATGAGAACTTTGACAGGAGATATCTTCATTTTGGCAGGAAGAACTCAATCAGATAAGAGGGAAGGCAAGTCCACTGTGGAACATCAACTATCCTCACGAGTTGGAAGTAAACGAGAGACTGGATTGGACAGGTTTGGTACATGGATAGGACAGTTTGAGGGATATGACCCAAACGCAGGCAGATGGGACGAGTGCAGCTGGGGCAAGTTGGGCCGAAGGGCCTGGTTTCACGCTGTATCACTCTGTGATTCTATGACTGGTGAAGAAAGGACAGAGATCCCAGGTTGACAACTTATCATTCTGTCCTTGGCTCCATAGAAATTAATAAGGTCAAGTGCAATGGAATAGGTGGTTATACAGTAATACTTGGAATATCAGGAATATTGGCTTTAATGGAACATGCTCCTTAACTAATGACTGAGAGCACAATTAATGAGGATGTTGTAAAAATGGGGAAATTCTCCTGACGGCAAGACAACCTTTGAGGATGGTTCTCATTTCCTGCTTTCTGAAAAGTCCAGTACAAAATAACTGTTCACAGCAAAGCTTACACTAACAAAAATACAATTAGTGCATCAAACTGACCAAAAGTACAGGGGAGCGCAGGGCGGCCTGTGCTTCCTACTGCACGCAGAGGGAGATTGCCCTCGGTTCCCAGGGTGCTGGGAGGCTGTCGAAAGATGAGTGGGTGAGATAATGGGGTGGTGCAGGTGGGCATTGGCCTGGGTGGGGCGGGGGGAATGTCATGTTAAGGGGGGGGGGGGGGGTGGTGAATGTGGTGGTGGGGGAGATGGAAGTGAGGGGGAGATGGAAGAGTAGATGAGGAGATGGTGGGGGGGGGGGAATGCAAAAAGACATGAGGAGATGGCGGGGGAAATGCAAAAAGAGATGAGGAAGGGTAAAAGGAGTTGGGAAAGGGGCAGTGGGGGAGTGGAGGTGAGAGGGGGAAGAAGGGAGGTGGATGGGGAGCAGGGGACGGAGAAAAGTGGGAGGTGGGGGAAGGAGGTTGTGCGAGAAGGAAGAGAGAGGGGTGAGGATGGGGGAGTGGGAGGACGGGGGGGGGGGGAAGAGGTGGAGAGGAGGAGGCCGGGGGGGGGGGGAGTAGAGAGAGGGAAAGGGAAAGGCCGTCCGGCGGGTGAAGGAGGAGAGGCCGGCGGCTCGCCTCGCCCCTGGCCCCGAAGCTACACGACCCGCTTCACGCCCGCCCCCCGATCCCCCACCACCACATCATCGCTCCTTCCCTTCCTCCCATCTCCCCCCCCTCACAACCCACCCGGCGCTCACCTCCTCTGCGACCGGCACCTTCACCCGCGCTGCGCCTGCGTCTCCTCCCCCCCGGCAACGCCCCGCCCCCTCGGGCAGACCCGACTCCCATTGGCCAACGCGGCGCCTAGTCCCGCCCCTGGCGCCGCTCTCCATTGGTTGGAGCAGCTGCCCGTCCGGCCGCCGCCGAGTTTCCTGGCATCCATCGTCACAGATGCAGGTCCCGCCCCCCCGCCTCTCTCCCATTGGCCTAACCCGCCCAGTGATATCACCTGACGGACGGCGCGAGCAACCAATGGGAGTTGAGGTGCGGTCGCTGGAACTCAGTTTGTGTTGTGGATGCTGGAAAACTGGGACAGTCATAGTCATATAGTCATATGATCATAGTCATATAGTCATTGAGTCATAGAGTCATATTCTTCCTTACTTAGTTGCTTCCAATGTTGAGCGCATTGGGCAGCAAACTTTCACCATTCTGTTCGGTTATGTGCGACGTTGTCCACCATCGATCGATAGAGGGGTTGTCCTACTGCGGCGACCTAATCTGTGGGTTTAGAAGAGTTTGCCCTCGACTCATTGTCGACACGAGGTCCGATGAGGTCACTGGAACTCTTCTTCATGCTCGAGGACTTGGGGAAAAACAGGAGCACTGCCCAGCCTACCGGACGAGCTTAACATTTTCTATGCCCGGTTCGATGCAGACTACACAGCGCCCACCATGAGTCCACAGGTGTACAGGGGGACTACCATGAGGCGGTCCCTCAAAAAGGTCAATGACCGCAAAGCTCCAGGGCCGGATGGTATTCCAGGGCGGGCTCTCAGGGCGTGCGTTGATCAACTGGCAGAAGTGTTCACCAACATCTTCAAACTCTCCCTGAGTCAGTCTGTGGTTCCCACTCCCTGCAAAACATCCATCATTGTTCCTGTTCCAAAGAAATCTCCTGTTTGAATGACTACCGTCCTGTCGCACTGACATCAGTCATCATGAAGTGCTTCGAGCGACCAGTCAAAACTCACATCTGCTCCTCTCTCCCTGACACCTTGGACCCTCTTCAGTTTGCGTATAGAGCAAACAGGGCCACGGACCATGCCATCGCCATGGCAACTCACACTGCGCTCACCCACCTGGACAAAGGGAATACATATGTGAGAATGCTCTTCATTGACTACAGCTCGGCATTCAACACTATAATTCCCTCAAAACTCGTCCCCAAGCTCCTTGATCTTGGACTGGAGACCTCCATCTGCGGCTGGATATTTGACTTCCTGACGGGCAGGCGCCAGGTGGAGAGAATTGGCAGCCACACCTCTTCCTCACTGATCCTTAACACAGGTGCACCACAGGGTTGTGTGCTCAGTCCTCTCCTGTACTCCCTGTTCACGCACGACTGTACTGCTAAGCACAGCTCCAACACCATCTTAAAGTTTGCTGATGACACGACCATCCTGGGCCTCATCACAGACAATAATGAGATGGCCTATAGAGAGGAGGTAAAGGCACTAAACAGCTGGTGCCAGGAAAATAACCTCTCTCTCAATGTCAGCAAAACTAAAGAGATGATCGTGGACTACAGGAGACAGCAGGAGAGTGGACACCTCCCCATCCACATTGGTGATGCTGAGGTTGAAAGGGTCATCAGCTTCAAGTTCCTCGGTGTGCACATCACTGAAGTCCTCTCTTGGTCACTGCAGCACGGACACAATAACAAAGAAAGCCTGCCAGCGGCTCTTTTTCCTGAGAAGACTGAGGAAGTTTGGCATGAACGCCAGCATCCTCACAAACGTCTACAGATGCACCATCGAGAGTCTGCTGACGGGCTGCAGCACAGTCTGGTACGAGAACTGTTCTGCCCGCAGCCGCAAATCACTACAGAGAGTGGTGAAGGCGGCACAGCACATCACTGGCAACTGTCTCCCGGCCATTCAGGACATTTTCCACAAGCGGTGTAGTCCATCAGGCTTCTGAACTCATAAACACATCATATATGTTGATTATTTTATATATTATTGTCTTTTACCTACTTATCTTTTCTTACTTTTATCTTATCTTATTTTCATCCTTCTAATATCATTGCTGATGGGACCCGTTGTCTTGTCAAACACATTTCATTGTACCGTTGACCCTGTGTTAATCTACATATGACAAGTAAAACTGAACTAGAACTAGAACTAGAGGGAAGTTACCACATACACATGGCCTCAGCTAGGTCGCGGAAAAATTTTCAGCATGTTGAAAAATTTTCCGCAAGTAATATTTGGTTGGCATGGTTCTTTTTAACTCGTAGTGCAGTGGAGTGGCGGTCACTATTTAGTTACAAGCAGTCGCGGGCAGCCGTAGGCAATCCCCTTCGTTGACCGGGCATTTTGATTGGCTCATTGGAGTTTTCAGGGCCAGGGAAAACCGGCCGGTTGGTAAAATGCCCGCTAAACTTTATTAGATTTCGTGATTTCGTGAAAGTGTCTCTACTCCTTCTCCCTGGCATCAAGTCCAACAGTGCCCCAGGCTGTTACAGGGCCTCCAGTGGCCCACTCCCCCCTCGAGGCCATGCACTCCCTCCCGCAGCTGGTCTGCTTAACAGCCCACCGTCTGACTGCTACACACGCTAGGTGGGCGAGCGGGGCCTTCCAGATCGGTTCCGATCCACGGCGTGGGTCCTAGATGCATGGCCAGTGCGTCCCCAGTCTGCAGCAGATGAGCTGGTCATTCCTATCCGGTTCCGGTGTGCGGCACAGCTCCCCTGTCTGCAGCGGGTTAGTCCACAGTCTGCGGCAGGTGAGCCGGGCTTTCCGGGCAGTTCATTCTTCCTCGGTCTACAATGAGCGATCTGGACCTTCCAGCCTGCTCGTGGGTCTGGCCTCGACTGCCGGGATGCTCCGGCCGTGCGTGGCTTGCTGGGATCTACTGAACTCTCTACTGTACATCTATGGAGGTTCAAGAGAGTATTCGACAACAAACCAAATGTCTTCAATCCTCTAAGGAACTAGAGGCATTGACGGGCTTTCTTTATGATTGCATCACGTGCTGGGTCCAGGACAGATCTACACAATGTCCACTAGGGGCGCCGGCCGCATTGATGGCAGCCTCTGCCTACAGTCTGTCTGTTTTTCTATCTTTTTTAATTTTAGTTTGTCTTAACAGTTTGTTTTGGAGGTTTCTTTAGTGTTTCTATGTTGAGGAGGGGGGGTAGGGTAAGGGGGAAACCGTTTCCCAGTCATTTCCTGGCGAGGTTGCGACTATTCTCCGAGTCGCGTCCTTGCCCCCCTGCTCGCGGCCTACCAACTGGATTGGCGCGGCCTTTCCTGTCGGGGACCGGACCAGAGCTTCAGCAGCGGCGGCGCAGCGCTGGATCCATCGCGGAGCGAGCGATGCCTACCTGGATCGCCGTTTGAAGCTCTGGCGTGTTGGGCCTGCAGCTTCAACATTGCGGAGCTGTTGTTCATGGGGCTTCCAGAGCGGGCGGAGCTGACTTCAGCGTCACGGAGTCCTGGGATCCCTTTGCCGGGGGCCGCTGGCGTGGGTCTCCGCCCGGCGCGCCCTGTGGATTTCTGGAGCCGCGGACTCCGGTAGGAAGTGGCCGATTCAGATGTCCAAGCCGCTGAGGTTGTTCTCCCAGTCCGACGTCGGAGGTCCATCATCCCGGCGAGCGGGCCTGAACATCAAACCACCTGTAGCGGCGACTGCGGAGGGCTCGGGAGGCCCCGATCACGGGTGAACATCAAAGAACATCAGAGGAAGATGACTGAACTTTTGGTGCCTTCCCTCACAGTGGGATACTTTGATTCTGCTGTGTGGGGATGTTTTATGTAGGACTCTATCGTGTGTTGTGTTCTTTTTTATTCGTATGGCTGTATGGTGACCACACATTTCACTGTACCAATTGGTACATGTGACAAATAAATGTATCTTGTATCTTGTACGTTGGCGAATTCTTCCGAGAAGTCAAGTACAAATAGGTAGAGTCAACTTGCTTATCAACCCCCAACCCACCTACAGTCGGGACAAAGCGCAGTCGTTGATTTACCTGTCAACTAACACATTTTTAGGATTTGGTCAAAAATAACTAATTAATCCGCGCACATTAACCTGAAAATTTGCATCCTCTGCTCTGTCTGAACTAAAGGTCAGCATCACACTTGGATGGTTGAGCTCTGAGACAGTGGTAGTATCGTTCAGATAATAATTAAACAGAATATATAAACCAAAAATGTAACCATCAACTTTGATTTAAATGGCTTTTCTAACATAGCAACAATTCACAACAAAAACCTTAACAACCACGCAAGTGAAATTAATGCAGATCTACATAAGGAGAAGATAGCAAAGAGGTCCTAATGCTTGATCAAAGATTTTGTTTTAAAGAGCTTATGGCAGGAAAATAAAGAAAAATGGGTGAAGCAGCTTTGAAAGGGAATTTGTCAGCAGAAGGCAAACATTCCCGGTAGGCGGCGCGACTCTCGTGAGCAGCGGCCTCTGCAGTCCGTCTGCGTTTTTATTATTTTATGTCTATGTTTTTATGTAGTTTTTGTTATTTTTGTTGGGGTATGTGTGTGGGGGGGTGGGGGTGGTGTGGGGGGGTTGGGGGTAACTTTTAAATCTCTCCCTGCACGGGAGACCCGACCTTTTCTTTGTCGGGTCTCCGTTGTCGTTGGGGCTGCAACGAGGAGCGGCCTCCAACAGGAAGACCGGGGGCTGTGGTGCCGACTACTCACCTCACCGTCGCGGAGCTGGCCGAGTCCAGAGCGGGTGGAGCTGTGGTGGACGCTGCTGCGACCCGACCCCCGGAGATTCGGTGGCTGCAACTGCGGGTTTGGCGGGCGGCACCGGGAGCCCGCGGGTCCCTGGAGGGAGACCGCTTTTTGGGGCTTCCGCAGCGGCGACTTCTCCCGCCCGAGTTGCGGGGTTGAAGAGCTCCTGGAGCGGGGCCTTACAGCACTGCCCCGCGTGGCTTGGAATGGCCGCGGGTCTCTGCGAGCGCACGCCGGGGGCTCTAACACCAAGACCCGGTGTGCGACCTTGCATCACCCGGCGTGGCTTTAATGGCCACGGGACAATCGCCATCGCCCGCCGGGGGGCTTTGACTGACTTTGACTCTGACATCGGGGGGGAGAGTGCAGTGGAGAGAGAATTTTTTTTGGCCTTCCATCACAGCAATGTGATGGATGTTTATGTAAATTATGTTGTGTCTTGGGTTTATTTGTTTGTAATGTATGGCTGCAGAAACGGCATTTCGTTTGGACCTCAAGGGGTCCAAATGACAATAAATTGAATTGTATTGTATTAAATTCTGGATAGTGCTAGAGGCATGAATCGACATGTTGAAGGTGTGGAAGCAATAAGGAAAATGCTAATTCTGATCAAAGTGCACAGATGACAGCACCGTAGTGGACCGGATTCCAAACAATGACGAGGCAGAGTACAGGAAGGAGATTGGGAACCTCGCAATCTGGTGCAATGACAACAACCTCTCCCTCAACTCCACCTCCCATTCCGAATCCGACCTTTCTGTCCTGGGCCTCCTCCATGGCCAGAGTGAGGACCATCGGAAATTGCAGGAGCAGCACCTCATATTTCGCTTGGGCAGTTTGTACCCCAGCGGCATGAACATTGACCTCCAATTTCCGGTAGCCCTTGCATAGAAAATAGGTATAGAAACATAGAAAATATGGTATCATAATTAGTGCAAGATAAGTCAAGGGACATGGGGGAAAAGCAGGAACAGGGTACTGATTTTAGATGATCAGCCATGATCATATTGAATGGCAGTGCTAGCTCGAAGGGCATACTCCTGCACCTATTTTTCCATGTTCAATGTTTCTTGCTGACTGGTTAGCACCCACAAAAAACCTTTTCACTGTACCTCGCTACACGTGACAATAAACTAAACTGACTGAAGACTGAGGAAGTTCAGCAAGTCCCCAACAACCCTCACCAACTTCTACAGGTGCTCCGTTGGAAGCACTTTATCAGGATGCGTCACAGCATGGTTTGGGAACAGCTTCACCCGAGACCGCAAGAAGTTGCGGAGAGGCGTGCACTCAACCCAGACCATCGCGCAAAACCAAACCTCCCTTCCATCTACACTATCTACACTTCACGCTGCCTCGGCAAGGCTACCAGCATAATCAAGCACCCAACTGAACTGTCCTCTCGCCAGCCAGAGTGCCTTCCTGACCTCCCATCTACCTCAAAACTAGCTTTATTCAGACTTTATTGGACCTTAGAAACATTGAACATGGAAAAAATAGGTGCAGGAGTTAGCACTGCCATTCAATATGATCATGGCTGATCATCTAAAATCAGTACCCTGTTCCTGCTTTTCCCCCATGTCCCTTGACTTTTCTTACACTAATTATTATACCATATTTTCTATGTTTCTATACCTATTTTCTATGTTTCTATTTGATTGGGGACGATCAGCCACGATCACAATGAATGGCGGTGCTCGCTCGAAGGGCCGAATGGCCTCCTGCACCTATTTTCTATGTTTCTATACCCTTTATCCTTTATCTATACACTATGGACGGCTTGATTATAATCATGTATAGTTTTTACTTTGACTGGATAGCACGCAACAAAAAAAGCTTTTCACTGTTAGTGGACACAAAATGCTGAAGTAACTCAGCAGGACAGGCAGCATCTCTGGAGAGTAGAAATGGGTGATGTTTTTCAGTTTTGCACTGTACCTCAGTACACATGACAATCATAAACTAAACTAAACCAAATCTAAACTAAAAAGTTCTCCTCAAATTCTAGTGTAGACAAAAATCTTGGAGAAACTCAGCGAGTGAGGCAGCATCTATGGAGCGAAGGAATATGCGATGTTTTGGGTCGAGACCCTTCATCAATTCTAATAATATTTCTCATTTACATTATGCATTCCAGTACCTCCAAGGACAAACCATCAAGGAAAACCTCAATCAAAATAGTGAATCCTCTCAACCATTTCACCACGTGGGTTTCTGGCCTTTGTTTCAGTATACTTCCAGAAAGGATTGGACAAGCTAGATGCAGGAAAAATGTTCCCAATGTTAGGCGAGTCCAGAACCAGGGGCCACAGTCTTAGAAGAAAGTGGAGGACATGTAAGATTGATGTGAGAAAAATCTTTTTCACCCAGAGAGTTGTGAATTTATGGAATTCCTTGCCACAGAGGGCAGTGGAGGCCAAATCACTGGTTGGATTTAAGAGAGAGTTAGATAGAGCTCCAGGGGCTAGTGGAATCAAGGGATATGGGGAGAAGGCAGGCACGGGTAATTGATAGGGGACGATCAGCCATGATCACAATGAATGGCGGTGCTGGCTCAAAGGGCCGAATAGCCTCCTCTTGCACCTATTTTCTAATGCTGACACTGGTACCTCACACAAGCATGACAATGGGCTCGATTGCACTTGTCCTGGCCCACATCATCCTGGTTGACTCTATGCTTGCCCCAGCAGCAGCACTAACCTTAAGTGGTTGCACATCTCCTTAGTATATCAGTCATGCAAATCCTTTCACATAAAGTACCATTTTCTTAATACAATTGGGTTAGTTGTGTCATCATAGAATGATACAACGAGGGGTGAGGATGAAAGGATCTAAATGAAAAAGGATCTAATTGAAACCTAAAACATATTGACAATGCCAGCCAGCCTGCATATAGGGTATGTGTTGTCTTTAGCTGAGAGTGGGGAGTCTAGAATCTAGGGGAGTTCACAGTCTTGGGTCACAGAACAAGATAATTAGGACTAAACTGAGGAGAAATGTCTCCACTCAATAGTTGGGGAACCTGTTCAATTTAAGGTTTCTTGACCCGAATCGTCACCCGTTCCTTCTCTCCAGAGATGTTGCCTGTCCCGTTGAGTTACTCCAGCATTGTGTGTCTACCTTCTGTTCAATTTATTACCATAGATGACTGTTGAGGCCAATTTACTGAATATTTCAAAGGAACCAGATGTACTTTTAAAGATATTAAAGACATAGAGAGAGAGCAAGGCTACGATACCGAGATAGATGATCAGCCATTATTGGATGGAATGCTGGAGCAAACTCAATGAGATAAACGGCCTCTGACTAACATTGTCTATGTTTCCGTGATTCGAAAGACATAAATAATTTAAAAACTGTTAAAGTAATTTCACATAAAGGGATTTGGGTAGCACGGTGGCACAGCGGTAGAGTTGCTGCCTTACAAGTCAAGTCAAGTCAAGTCACATTGATTTATATCGTACATTTAAAAAACAACTCTCGTTGGCCAAAGTGCTTTACATTTGTTTTAACAATAGTATAAACAAACAAACTACATACATATATACATAAAGCCCTCTCTCAGAGGACGTCAAGAAAGGCTTGGGAGTAGAGATGAGTTTTAAGTCTCGACTTAAAGGAGTCGATGGAGGGGACAGTTCTGATGGGAAAAGGGATGCTGTTCCACAGTCTAGGAGCTGCAACCGCAAAGGCGCGGTCGCCCCTAAGCTTATGCCTAGACCGCGGGATATTCAGCAACTCCAAGTCGGCTGATCTGTGGGACCTGGAGGTGTAGTGGTGGGTGAGAAGACTTTTAATGTAGGTGGGGCAAGCCCAAATTGAGGGCTTTGTAGACATAGAGGAGGAGCAAAGAACTGGTTCGATCCTAACCATGGGGTTGCTGTCTGTATTGAGTTTGAATATATGTTCTCCCACTTGACCACGTGGGTTTTCCCTGGTGCTCCAGTTTCCTCACACACTCCAAAGACGTACGGATTTGTAGGTTAATTGGCTTTGGTAAAAACTGTAAATTGTCCCTAGTGTATAGGATAGTGTTAGTGTACGGGGTGATTGTTGGTCGGCGAGCAGCTTGGTGGGGCTGAGGAGTCTGATTCCACGCTGTATCTCTAAACTAAAAACTAAACTAAATTTAACAGTCATACATTAATTAAAATATATAATTGTTAATTAAAAAAAAAAAAATACTCATATTCAGTGCCTTTTACAGGCACTGTAAATGAGTCCACTGTCTCATTCATATGAATGATGCCATTCTGGATGTTGTCTGAAGGCAGGTTCCAGCCTGAAATGTTATCTGTCCATTTCCCTCCGCTGGTGCTGCCGAACCCACTGTGTTCCTCCAGCGCTTTGAGTTTTACTGAAGATTCCAACATCTGCATGGCCCTTCGGGATATGTCAGCAATGGGTGGCATTACGCTGAGGGGCCAGATACGAAGTGCACCTGACCTGTTAGTGGGCAACAGTACCTCTGAATCCATGGATGGATATGCCAGTGTTGGACTTACTCTAGACTTTCATGTTGCAGTGAAAGATGTGTAAGTCCAGAGTGCATTGACATGTGCACCACAGCTCACCAATTGAACTATTTACTAGCTAAGTCATATGAGCAGAATTAGGCCATTTGGCCCATCAGGTCTACTCCACCATTCAATCATGGCTAATCTCTATTTCCCTCTCAACCCCATTCTCCTGCCTTCTCCCCATAATCCCCTGACACCCTTCCAAATCACAAACAATAAGTCAATCTGCCTTAAAGATACCAAATTACTTGGCATCCACAGCCATCTGTGGCAATGAATTCCACAGATTCACCATCCTCTGACTAAAGAAATTCCTCCTCATTTCCTTCTGAGTCTTTGGCCTCTGGTCCTAGACTCTCCTGCTAGTGGCACCCTCCTCTCCACATCCAATAGAGCCAGACCTTTCACTATTCAGTAAGTTTCAATCAGCTCTCTCTTCATCCTTCTAAATCCCAGCGAAAACAGGCCCAGTGCCATCAAACACTCATCATACATTAACCCAATCATCCCTGGGATTATTCTCTGGTTCTGGTTCTGGTTCTGGTTGATTACTGCGCAAACACCACATCAGTGGTTATCTCTCGCTGGTCGGAGTGAGTAGAATAGTGATTAAATTTTGACGTGGGCCTTTTTGACCAAGTTGAGGAGATCTAGACCTCATAGACCTCCACTGGGCCCTCTCCAAACCAGAATTATTTGTTAGAATATGGTCTCCATTTATTGAATTCTTAAAAAAGTGAATTGGCTTAACACAAGATCACGGATGAAACTTGAGTTTGGGATTGGATGAATAATTATACTTAACATCTCCTGGATTTATCTCCACAATCTTGTTATTTGTAATTTATTTGTTCGTCTTCTTTTTCTCTCTATTAGTTGATAGTTTCTTTTATCTTTTTCTCTCTTTATCTTTATTCTTTAAAAAAAAATTAAAAAGTTGAAGCTATGTAAGAAATCGGTAATTAAATTGCCGCTTACTAGGTGCACAACCTTTTATCCGAAAGCCTTGGGACCAGACACTTTTCGTAATTCAGAATTTGTCGGTCTTCGGAATGGAAATTTTTTGCGTAGATTTTAACGGCTGGCTCAGTGGTAGAGTGCTCGGCTCATATCCGCAAGGTCGCGAGTTTGCGCCTTGATCCCGGCAGTTACTCGGTCGCGAGTTTGTGTCTTCAATGTAGTTTTTTCTTGCAGAATAAATGTTTGTATGAAATGCAGTGTAGGAGAGGTGTACTGACTGTGTGGGCAGAACTTTGGAAGTGATTGCCCACCAGTCTAAAAAGCCGCGGTGTCTCCCTGTCCCTGGGATAGCAGGGAGCGATCAAACAGCACAATACCCCCCTCCCCCTCCAACTCCAGAGGAATCCGCTCCCCGATGGGCCGCTACGGCGACAAGTGGCAGTTCGCCCACAGCCCGAGCTGCGCCCCCTCATCCGCCACCCCAAGAACAAGACGTACCTTGCACACCATCAGCTTCTGCCCCTACGTGTTCCTCTGGAGTTGGAGCGGGGCTGGGCTGGAGTTGCTGCTGGCTGTGGGTCTCTGGGATCTCCGTGCTTGCAGTGGGCCTGGGGGTCGGTGTCCCGTTGGTCCTGACGTCTCCGGCCACCCCCCTGGACTGGATCTGAGACTGGGAACTGTACCGCCCTTGCCCCCTCCCTCTGCAACTGCAAACAACCCCACTCTCCTGCAAGGGCGGTACAGTTCCCGGAGGATGGCAGGTGGCCGGAGACGTCAGGACCAACAGGAACCCGCTCCCCGATGGGCCCCTACGACGCCCCGAGCTGCGCCCCGTCATCCGCAACCCAGGTTCCTTTGTAGTTGGAACCAAAGATCTTTGGTTGGAACGGGGCTGGGCTGCTGCTGGCTGTGGGTCTCTGGGATCTCCGTGCTTGCAGTGGGCCTGGGGGTCGGTGTCCCGATGAGGGGGCGCAGCTCGGCGAACGGCTTCTGGTGGTCCTGACGTCTCCGGCCAGTTTGCAGTTTTCCTCTGTAGTTGGAGCGGGGCTGGGCTGCTGTTGGCTGTGGGTCTCTGGGATCTCCGTGCTTGCGCTTGAAAACGTTCACCGAGGGCGGCCCGCAGAGGTGACAGCGGAACCTCCGGTCGGTCCTCGAAGAAAGGGGAACTAAATCCCCATTCATAAAAGAGAAGGTGAGGGTATATTGCGCGGGAAGGTTAATAATTGACAATCTGCTGCTGCCTGCCTGCTGAGTTAAAAAGTTCCCACGGTAGACTCACGATACACTGTGTATCGTGAGTCTACCGTGGGAACTTTTTAACTCAGCGGGCAGGCAGCAGCAGATTGTCAATTATTAACCTTCCTGCGCAATATACCCTCACCTTCTCTTTTATGAATGGGGATTTAGTTCCCCTTTCTTCGAGGACCGACCGGAGGTTCCGCTGTCACCTCTGCGGGCCGCCCTCGGTGAACGTTTTCAAGGACCTTTCTTCAAGGACCGAAAAAATGGCCGCTATTCGGAGGTTTTCGTTATTTGGATCTTCGGATAAAAGGTTGTGCACCTGTACTATTTGTATACATGCTTCTAATATAAATAAATAATAAATAAATAAAAGAAGACTGTGTGCTGAGTTTTAGAAAATTAATACAAATCTCTGAAAGTGGTGCCTCAGATGGAGAGGGTGATGAAGGAGGCTTTTGCCACACTGGCTATCAGTGAGGGCACTGAATATAGAAGTAGGGACGTTATCTTACAGTTGTACAAGACGTTGGTTCAGGCACTCTTGGAATATTTAGTTTAATTTAGAGATACAACATGGAAACAGGCCCTTAGGCCCACCGAGCCCGTGCTGAACAGGGATCACCTGTACACTAGTTGTACTCTACACACTAGGGCCAATTTACAATCTACAGACGCCCACTCACCTACAAACCTGCATGTCTTTGGGAAGTGGGAGGAAACTGGAGCACCCGGAGAAAACCCACACGGTCACAGGGAGTACTTACAAACTCCGTACAGACAGCACTAGCTGTCAGGATCGAACCCAGGTTTCTGGCACTGCAAGGCAGCAACTCTACCGCTACACCACTGTGCCACCCAAGTTTTGGACACCCATTCATAGGAGCGATGAATAAAGCTAGAAAGAGTGCAGAAAGGACTTTGGAGGGTTTCCATTGTTTTGAGGGACTGAATTATATCAAGAGGTTGGGCTGGCATTATTCCTTGGAGCAGAGAAGACTGAGGAGGTGATCATATACAGGTGAAGTAGATCATCAGGGTATAGATTGGATCAACACACACGGTCTTTTTCCCAGGTTTGTGTAATTAAGAAGTAGAGGGCATGAGATAAGCTGGGTAAGATTTAATAGGTACCTGAGAGCAAACCTTTTCACTCAAGAGGGTTGTGGGAATATGAATGAGCTGCCAGTGGCTAATGAGCCTGTCACACTTAGGCAATTTTTTCGGCGACTGCCGGCGACTGTCATAGTCGTAGCAAGTCGCCGAAAAAACGGTGGCTGGAACCCCCTACGACAATGTCCACGGCAATGTCTACAACAACCTACTTCCTAGTCAGCGTCAAGCTACGGCAAGCTACTGACCATCGGTGACCCATAGGACGTCCACCTACGACCACACCTACGACAACCTACGTCCACCCACGACAAGCTACGACAAGGTAAGACAATTCAGTCGCCGGTACCTGTCGCCGGTTGACGTAGGTAGTCGCCAATGGAATTCACCAAAGCCAGCACCTACTTTATCCTGGCGACAACCTACATCATCCTGGCTACGATCGTTGGCGTCAAGCCCATGGGCGCCGACTGTTGCCGAAAAGTTTTGAACATTTCAAAATCTAGCGGCGCGCAGAAAAAAGGTACGACTCTTTGGGCGACTGAAGCGACCATGCAGGCGACACCCCGGCGACCATGTGGAGACAGCCTAGTCTCCTGTAGTCGCCCAAAACATCGCCTAAGTGGGACAGGGGCATAAGGAGGGTATAATAACATTTAAGGGAAATTTGGACGGGCACAGGGATCAGAAAGGTAGTGAGGAGCGAGCATAGGACCCACAAGAACAACTGGATGAGTGTAGACGGGCATTTCTGTCAGCGTAGATCAATTGAAACAAAGGGCATATATCTGTGCAATATAATTGTGCTATAAATTCTGTGCTATAATGGGTCTCTAAAAGGTGCTAAACTTTAATTAAAGTAATACTTTTATGTATTTAATTTAATGTTGTAAATTAATAATTTTATAGATGTTTAGATCAAAAGTCAGTAAGATAAAATTCGTTGAAAGGTTTAGATAAAATGTCAGCGGTTTTTATATATCGTAGATGTACGTCATTCTTTTATTTGACACGGTTGATGTTGCAAGCTTATCGTTAATCTATTGCAGTTTGGATAATAAAATGTTCAGCATTTGCATCGCATTGTCAACGTGGCATAATGGGGAAACAAGGAAGTGATGACAAGTCTTTGACTCTTTG
Organism: Amblyraja radiata; assembly: GCF_010909765.2. Classification (NCBI taxonomy): domain Eukaryota; kingdom Metazoa; phylum Chordata; class Chondrichthyes; order Rajiformes; family Rajidae; genus Amblyraja; species Amblyraja radiata. The sequence continues at coordinate 5,796,541 of NC_045989.1, forward strand.
ACCTAGTTTCTATCTCCAAGTTCCCAATGTTGGGGGAGTCCAGAACCAGGGGCCACAGTCTAAGAATAAAGGGGTAGGCCATTTAAAACTAAGATGAGAAAAAAACTTTTTCACCCTGAGAGAGTTGTGAATTTATGGTATTCTCTGCCACAGAAGGCAGTGGAGGCCAATTCACTGGATGAATTTAAAAGAGAGATAGATAGAGCTCTGGGGGCTAGTGGAATCAAGGGATATGGGGAGAAGGCAGGCACGGGTTACTGATTGTGGATGATCAGCCATGATCACAATGAATGGCGGTGCAGGCTTGAAGGGCCAAATGGCCTCTTCCTGCACCTATTTTCTATGTTCTATGCAGCTTGGTCTGCAGGACATTTACATTGTGTGCTTTTATGTCAGATTTTCAGAACCAACAAGGGTGGCACGGTGATGCAGTGGTAGCGTTGTTGCCTTACAGTGCCAGAGAAACAGGTTAGATCAGGTCTACAGGGCTGTCTGTACGTTCTCCCTGTGACCACGTGGGTTTTCTCCGGCAGCTTCGGTTTCCTCCCACACTCCAAACACGTGCAGGTTTGCAGGTTAATTGGCTTGGTATATATGTAAATTGTTCCTTGTGTGTGTGGGATAGTGCGAGTGCACAGGGATCGCTGATCGGCATGGACTTGGTGGGCCGAAGGGCCTGTTTCCACGCTGCATCTCCAAACTAAACTAAACTAAACCTGCATCGTCTTACTTGAAGTTGATGAAGATTAATGCGGAGAAATGTGGCAATGCACTCCAGCGATCCCCGCACATTAACGCTACCCTACACACACTTGGGATATTTTTTACATTCATACCAGGCCAATTCACCTTCCAACCTGTACACCTTTGGAGTGTGGGAGGAAACAGATCTTGGAGAAAACCCATGCAGGTCACGCGGAGAACGTACAAATTCAGTATAGACAAGCACCCATATTCGGCATCGAACCCGGGTCTCTGGCGCTGTAAGGCAGCAGCTCTACCGCTGCGCCACCGTGCTGTTCTGACGGTCTCGGGAGGATTGAAAGGAGATTTACCTGGAGAGACAGGTGTAGAAATTTGCCTGCTTTTGAAGGGCTGCACATTCTTCCTAGTTGATTATTAAAAGGGGTGGTGGGGTGGAAGTTCACATGCGTCTCCCCCCTCTATCTCTGAGCATGCCAAGGGCAGACCCACTGAACGGGCACTGAAGATCCATAACAGCGCCTCACCGCCTCACCCTGATAGCACCAATGGCACCATCTGTACAGGCAGCAAGTTCCCAAAGGTAGTACATTTTTTAAAATGTCAAAATAGACTTTATTCAAGTGTGTACAATACATGTACAGTGCAATAAACTCCATCCGACATTCACGGATGTTATACGTACATTCAATACATTTTACCCAAACACAATTTTACCCCACACCATTGCCACTCATGTGGCCCACGGGCGTGAAATCCCTTCCCTTATTTTGAGGGGGGTCTCCACCACACCATGCCCCCCAATGTCCAGCAGCAGAAGGACCCTAGAATGTTTTCTTTTTAATCCAAAAATAATTTAAATCAACTACTTACAAAAATACAGTACAGAAATACAAACAAACCCACCGCCAAAATACAAAATACAAAAATATTCTTCAATACTAAATCACTATTTCCCCATCCTTCTTGAGGATGCACTCCACCCCCCGTGGTGCCCAACGGTCCCGGAAATCCCCCAGAGCGTAGTCCGTTTCAAAATCTACCCGGGCACGGATGTATCCCTGGAAAAGGGGCAGGCAGCCGGTTCGGGCAGAGCCCTCTTCCACCTGGCACCATGACTCGCAGATGGCCAGCTTGGTCAGGCCCAGGAGCAACCCAACCAGGACATCTTCAGCCCTACCCTCTCCCCTACGCACAGGGTGTCCAAAGATGAGGATGGTGGGTGTGAAGTGCAGCCAGAAGGCAAGGAGGTGCCCCTTTAGGTATTGGAACAGAGGCTGCAGCCTCATGCACTCCACGTACACGTGGAACACAGACTCATCCAGCCCGCAAAAATGTCAGGCGGCTGGCGAATGACACGAGACTGTGATTCTCCCCCACAGGGCCTTGGCGTTGGCTGCACCCAGCTTCAGTGCGTCCCTCAGCATGTATGTCTGCAGTCTGGAGCGGGCCAGTCGGCAACTCCCTGATGGACATATTGCTCTGCTGGCCAAAGGCTGCACATGAGAAATGTCAACTATGAGCAGACTGCAGAAGCTCCATCGGGCAAGGCAGTCTGAAGAGAGATTTATAGAAGCACTTAACAATGGGGTTTGACAACATGACAGGAACAAATTATTTCACTGGCAGGAGGATTCTGAAACCCATTTATAAGGTCATAAGGTCATAAGGGATAGGAGTAGAATTAGGCCATTTGGCCCATCAAATCTACTCTGCCATTCAATCATGGCTGATGTATCTCTCCCTCCTAACCCCATTCTCTTGCCTTCTCCCCATAACCTCTGACACCCGTACTAATCACGAATCTATCTGTCTCTACCTTAAAAAATATCCACTGATGGCCTCCACAGCCTTCTGTGGCAAAGAATTCCACAGATTCACCACCCAATCATATAGGATTGTTTAAATTCTTTTGATTTTGGTATCTTTATGCGGGTATAAAATATGAAATTGCAACTGAGTGGTTCTGAGCATTTGATTCTATTATAATTTATTACCAGATAAAGGAGCTGGCAGCCTGAAGCAAACTTAACTCCCATGGAGCGATTGAAGATGCATAAATGCAAAAAGCCAACAGTGACTAAATCAGATCACAAGGGGATGCTGTGGTCACATTACTAAGCATTTGCACGGCCACATATAGTCGGCTGTAAAGAAAAGGGAAGCTAAATACACAAAACTGAGCCATTCCTGCTACATGAAAGAGAAGATGTACCAAACCTTGAAGTTTGGGCCCCCCCCCAAAAACAATATGAGGTTTAAAAGGTGAACTTTGTTGCATGCTCCATTTCAGTGTTAGTGGAGCTAAACAGGTTGGCTGTGACATACAAAGTGCTGGAGTAACTCAGCGGGTCAGGCAGCATCCCAAGAGAACATGGATAGGAGACGTTTTGGGTCGGGACCCTTCTTCAGACTGATTGTAGGGGTGGGGTGGGGGGAAAAAAAGCTGGAAGAGATGCAGGAAACAAACATGGTGAACACTGGCAGGGTTGGTTTTTGATAGGCTGATGATAGGCATGTGATTGGATGAAAAACAGAAGGTGTGATACGAAAGGATCGATGAGTTGCAAATTGTGAAGCCAGAGGAAGGAATGGAGGGGGAGGGAGAGGGAAGAAGTGCAAGTCCAAGTGGACCCAGGGGAGTGAGTGGAGATGGTGACAAAGCCAGACATAGGGTGTGAGAGGAGTGAGGGGGGGGTCAGGAAACATCAACTATCTGCACATCAAGGTTTGCGCAGTGACAGAACAGCGAGAAAAAGCGGGGCTGCACGGTGGCGCAGCGGTAGAGTTGCTGCCTTACAGCGCCAGAGACCCAAGTTCGATCCTGACCACGGGTACTGTCTGTATGCAGATTGTACGTTCTCCTCGTGACCTGCGTGAGTTTTCTCCGGGTGCTCTGGTTTCCTTCCACACTCCAAAGACCTTTGTAGGTTAATTGGCTTCTATAAATTGTCCCCGGTGTGTAGGATAGAACTCGTGTACGGGTGATTGTTGGTCGGCGTGGACTCGGTGGTTTGAAGTGCCTGTTTCCACACTGCATCTCTAAACTAAACGAAACTAAACCGTCTTTGTGCTTATTGAACGTTGTGGGTGAGGGATACAGTTAATCATGATCATAATAATAAAAATCATAAGCATACTTTATTAGCCAAGTATGTTTTGCAACATACAAGGAATTTGATTTGTCATACAGCCATACTAATAAAAGGCAACAAAACGCACAAAATACATTTTAACATAAACATCCAGCACAGTGACTCCTCCACATTCCTCACTGTGATGGAAGGCGAAAAAAAATGTCAATCTCTTCCTTTCTTTGTCCTCCAGCAGTCGGGGGCGTCTAGCCTTCTGTTGACGGGACGATCTCTTACTCCGCTAGCCGGCGACGGGTCTCCTCATCTGGGTAATCTAGCTCCTGCATCAGAGGGGATCTCAGCTCCCCCACGCCGGGCGATCTACCCTGGGTCGGGGCTAGTCGAGCATCGTGCGGCCTTTGGAGCTTCCTGACTCAACCTCTCCCGAGACTGCGAGCTTCTCGATGTTAAAGTCCACAGGCCGCGGTTGGAGCGTTGATCCCAGGCAAGGAATCGGCTCCGATGGTGAGTCCACGGCCCCGCGGTGGGGCTCAAAGTCATTCCCGAGCAAGGCCTCCAGCTCCACGATGTTAGGCCGCAGAGCGACCGGAGATACGACCCGGAAAACAACCGCATCTCCGGCAACGTAAGAGATTGAAAAAAAGTTTCCCCCGACCCCCTCCCCCACCCCCCACATAAAACAAACCAGAGAACATTAACACAAACTTTTTAAACACTAAAAATAACAACAAAAAAGACGAAAAGGACAGACAGACTGTAGGCGAGGCTGCCATCGAAGCGCCACCCGGTGGTATGTGGAGGCATCCCAAATAAAGGTGGCAGTGAGTGGTGAGCAACATATAGGATGAAGCAATTCCCTCACCCCTGCAGACACCAGCTTATTGACATCAAGACTTGTTCCTTTCAATGTGTAAAATCTCTTCATAGTGATGCTAAAATGTACATTACATCTTCCCTCTGTTGTGAGCAGTCTACCGAGCTATGCACATCTTTCACACAAAGGAGTCCACACAGATCCTGATCACACTAGCACATTGAACAGTATAAGCTCATGTTCATGTCATTGGAGCAGAATTAGGCCATTCAGCCCATTGAGTCTTCCTCGCCATTCAATCATGGCCGATCTATCTTTCCCTCTCAAGCCCATTATAGACAATAGGTGCAGGAGTAGACCATTCGGCCCTTTGAGCCAGCACTACCATTCAATGTGATCATGGCTGATCATCCACAATCAGTACCCCGTTCCTGCCTTCTTCCCATACCCCCTGACTCTGCTATCTTTAAGAGCCTATCTAGCTCTCTCTTGAAGGTATCCAGAGAACCGGCCTCCACCGCCCTCTGAGGCAGAGAATTCCACAGACTCACAACTCTCTGTGTGAAAAAGTGTTTCCTCATCTCCGTTCTAAATGGCTTACTCCTTATTCTTAAACTGTGGCCCCTGGTTTCTCCCGCCTTCTCCCCATAACCCTTGACATCCTTACAAATCAAGAAGCTGTTAATCTCCACCTTAAAAATACCCAATGACTTGGCCTCCACAGTCGTCTGTGGCAATGAGCAGGCACCATGTTTCACAATGTCCGTGATGAACACAAGGCCGAGTTAAACTCATCTCATTTGCCTGTACATGATCTGCATCCCTCCATTTCCTGCATATCCATGTGCCTATCTGAAAGCCACTAGCGTAACTGCCTCCACTACCACCCAGCCTGTTCCACGGACCAACCACTCTCTTTTTTTTTTTAAACTTGCCCCTCTCACCTCAAAGATCTAGTCTTTGACATTTTTATCCTGATCAAAAAGGTTCTGACTGTCTACCTTATCTGTCTGCCTACTCTCATCATTCTATAAGGGTGGCACAGCTGGTAGAACTGCTGCCTCACAGCACTAGAGACCCAAGTTCAATTCTGACTTGTGTACTGTTTGTCTGGAGTTTGCACGTTGTCCTTGCGACCACTTGGGTTTCCTCCAGGTGCTCCGGTTTCCTCCCACATCCAAAAGTCATGTGGGTTTGTAGGTTAATAGACCTCTGAAAATTGCCTCTATTATGTAGGGAGTAGATGAGAAAGTGGGATAACATAGAACTAGTGTGATCAATGGTAAGTATAGACTTAGCGGGCCGAAGGGCCTGTTCCATGCTGTATCTCTAAAAAAAATAAACTAAAGTGTTCAGTTGACCTTTGGATTTTACATTCAATTCCTTCATGTAGCACATTAAAAAAATATAGCATTGTTCTATTTAATTTTGAACTCCTGATCTTTTAACAAGTTCACATCGCTCAAGTTAAGACTTGCATTCAAAATATGAAGTTGTCCTTGCTATGTCCTTTAACTTAAAAAAATCAATTAGACAATGGAGCTTTCTTCACTTCCCACACCTTTCCTTGATATGACGAAAGGTGAATGAAGCAATGAGCAAAAGGTGACCTTGAATCTTTCACAGATTGCATTAGAAAGTTTGCGTTTTAATTTCTGATTATTTTGTGTGTGTTTAAGGTAGTCAGATTTGGCCGTGTAGAATGGGCAAGAGTTGGACTCTTGAGCAAAACACAAAGTGCTGGAAGATCTCAGAGGGCCAGGCTGCATCTGCGGAGGGAATGGTCAGACAACGTTTGGGGTTGGTGACCATTTGTCAGAATGATTGTAGAAGAGGGGAGAAAGCTGGCAATCTAACCCCCCCCCCCCCTTTCACCCACTCACCTGTATCCACCTATCACTTGTCAGGTAGACAAAATTGCTGGAGAAACTCAGCGGGTGCGGCAGCATCTATAGAGCGAAGGAAATAGGCAACGTTTGAAGAAGGGTTTCGGCCCGAAACGTTGCCTATTTCCTTTGCTCTATAGATGCTGCCGCACCCGCTGAGTATTCCAGCAATTTTGTCTACCTTCGATTTTCCAGCATCTCCAGTTCCTTCTTGAACATATCACTTGTCTGGTTATGTCTTGCCCTCATCTCTTTCTTCCAGCTTTCTCCCCTCTGTTGCAGTCAGTCTGATGAAGTGTCCCGACCTGAAATGTCATCTATCCATTCCCGCCACTGATGTTGACTGACCTCCCTTTGACCCCAGTCCTTTGTGCTATGCACAAGAGTGACTTGTGGTGTTGGACCATTGGAAGTGATGTGAACCAGAGGGGACGGCAGTACCTGTGATGGTCCGGGCAGTGTCTCCCACTGTCTGTTGCCTCCTTCGTTCCTGGGCATTTGAGTTGCTGAGCCAGGCCGTGATGTAACCAGTCAATATCCTCTCCACAACAACACACCGATAGAGGTTCAAGACAGGTTCAGGCCACAGAAGGATGTGGAGGCCAAGTCAATGGATATTTTTAAGGCAGAGATAGGTAGATTCTTGATTAATACGGGTATCAGGGGTTGTGGGGAGAAGGCAGGGGAATGGGGTTAAGAGGGAGTGATAGATCAGCCGTGATTGAATGGCGGAGTAGACTCGACGGGCCGAATGGCCTAATTCTGCTCCTATCTTTTATGAACTTGTGAAGACAGAATTCGGCAACATAGCAAATCTCCTCAATCATCTGAGGAAAGTCCTGCCATTAACAGCATATTATAGACATAAAGAAGCTTAATCTGATTTTAACTGCCTTTAACTGTCAACCTGTCCTAACCAGTCAGAGAAATTTCCTTTCTTCCATCCATCCTCCTCCTCCACTTCCTTCGACACTTAACCAACTCGTTTTTCAAGTTCCCAGTTGTGCTGAAGGATCGTAGACCGGAAACATTATCTGTTTCTCTTCCCACAGATGTTGTCTGACCTTTGCTGAGTGCTTATAGTGTTTTCTGTTTGAAATGGCAGGTTAATGTTACTGGTGAGGAACCAGATCCAAATAGACTAATGGAGGCTGAAAAATAATATTAACAGACATGAATAACTCGGGGACATTCACCAGGATCACAGACACCGAATAAATGCAAGCTGGTTTTGATACAGACGAGAAAAGGTTTAATAGGGGTTAAATTCCAAAGATTTTA